>NW_024113302.1:0-18090 GCF_003073215.2 Triticum urartu | reverse complement strand
CGGTCGGATCAGGATTCGGAGTCGTGCGCGTTGGAGGAGCCATCCTGAAGAGGTTGACATCCATTAGCACATTGATAGACAAATATTGAAGCTGAATCCAACGGAATGAAAATTGCAACATATAGTCTTCACATCCGAACAAAATGAACGAATGCATTCCTCTTGAAATGGTCACATATCCATAAATTGAGAAGCCACTTAGAATTAAGGTAGAGAAATAAATCAACAAGGTACGGATCAAGAACGAATACTCGGTAAGAAATCCCAATCTCAAACCAAATATCCGTGGAAGAAGAACTAGAGCTACAAATTCCCACCTATGAAACTCCCGAACCTTTCCGGTTATGCAATCAGGTGTTGGGGATACAGGGGAAGCATAATATCTCACCCAAATCTAGCAAATCCTACATCCAGCTGTATCCATCCTTCAACACATAACCGAGAAAAACTTCGGAAACCATCTACCTCAACCTTCGAAAAGCATCCGTTATACAAGTTATGGCGATACTCCCGAACTCCCGCCCCAGTACTGGGTGGCGTCGAGGTTATCTCACCAACGAACTGCATAAAAGAGATTTTCGATGTCGGCGTACTAAACTCAGGTATTCCAGAACTGCAACGATAAAATTATGACGACAACACCTCAGAGCTCAACTCCCCGGGACACTTCCACAAAACCCCTGACAGGAGGCACCAAGACAATGTTCTCGTCATAAAACCATCGGAACGATTCCAAGATACCCGCGTGATCCTAAATTTTTTTTTAGTGAAATTTGAGAAGAGAAGAGTCAAAACTCTATGTCAGGATGCCTTACCAGAGCGATGAGGAGACTGGGAAGTAAAAAGAATTCCTAAGCTCTCCGATATATAATTCCTAAATGACTCAAAACATTTTTCTAGACACAACTCGGCCGCTAAAAAACGATCAAGCAATGGGGCACCTAAGGTCGGGTTAGGCTCTGATTACCAACTTATAACACCCTCAATGCGACTATAGCTCCCATGTGTCGAGGCACGACTTAAGAGGCATAATCGCATTGAAGGCATATGTCGGCAAGTTAGGCAATCTTCACAACATCCATGTAATATAGATAATAAAAGGGGAGATAACATAGTTGGCTACACTCGCCAGCGTCAATCAGTACATAAATAACATTACATCATCCAAACACTCATGGCCCGACACGGCGCCAAAATAAAAGATAACCCAACATGCGACACAGTCCCGATCACCCCCAACTGGGCACCACTACTGATCATCAGGAAAGGAAACATAGTATCGTTGAGAGTCCTCGTCGAACTCCCACTTGAGCTCAAGCGCGTCACCTGGAGCGGAATCATCAGGCCCTGCATCTGGTGTAATAGTAATCTGTGAGCCACATGGACTCAGCAATCTCGCACCCTCGCGATCAAGACTATTTAAGCTTATAGGTAAGGCAAGGTAAATATGTGGAGCTGCAGCAAGCGACTAGCAAAATATGGTGGCTATCCTGTTCGCAAAAGAGAGCGAGAAGAGGAGGCAAAGTGCGAGCGAGAAACTAGAGAGCAACCTGCGCAAGCATTACTCCAACACCGTGTCCACTTCCCGGACTCCGCCGAGAAGAGGCCATCACGGTAACACACTCAGTTGATTCATTTTAATTAAGTTAAGGTTCAAGTTATCTACAACCGGACATTAACAAATTCCCATCTGCCCATAACCGCGGGCACGGCTTTCGAAAGTTCAAATCTCTGCAGGGGAGTCCCAACTTAGCCCATGACAAGCTCTCACGGTCAACGAAGGAATAGACTTCCTCCCGAGACGTTCCGATCAGACTCGGTACCTCAGTTCTTCAAGACACTTCGACAGGTTAAAACTAATCCAGCAACACCGCCCGAATGTGCCGACAAATCCCGATAGGAGCTGCACATATCTCTTTCTCAGGGCACACTCAGATTGTCCTAGGTACGGGTAGGCCAGCCCAGAGTTTCCCCTGGTGGCCACCGGCAGCTGACAGGTGGACCAACACTCAGAGGAGCACTGGCCCGGGGGAGGGGTTTAAAATAAGATGACCCTCGGGCTCCGGAAACCCAAGGGAAAAAGAGGCTAGGTGGCAAATGGTAAAACCAAGGTTGGGCATTGCTGGAAAAGCTTTCATCAAGACGAACTATCAAGGGGTTCCCATTATAACCCAACCGCGTAAGGAACGCAAAATCCGGGAACATAACACCGATATGACGGAAAACTAGGGCGGCAAGAGTGGAACAAAACACTAGGCGAGAGGCCGAGCCTTCCACCCTTTACCAAGTATATAGATGCATTAAGATAACATGGCAATATAATGATATCCCAACAAGTAAATAATGTTCCAACAAGGAACGGCCTCCAATCTTCACCTGCAACTAGCACCGCTATAAGAGGGGCTGAGCAAAGCGGTAACATAGCCAATCAACGGTTTGCTAGGACATGGTGGGTTAGAGGTTTGACATGGCAATTTGGGAGGCTTGAAAGGAAGTGGTAGGCATCGTAGCATTGGCATAGCAAAAGAGCGAGCATCTAGCAAAGCAAAGATAGTAGTGATTTCGAGGGTATGATCATCTTGCCTGCAAAGTTGTCAGAGTTGACTGGATCCTCGAAAGCAAACTCAACGGGCTCCTCATTAGCGAACTCATCTCCCGGCTCTACCCAAACAAGACAAACAAGCAACAAGGACACAATCAACCACGAGCAAGGATCAAACAATATGATGCAAGGATGGTATGCTATGCGGGATACGATGCGGGATGCATATGCAAGATTTGACAAGGAATGCATGAACCTGGCCTCAACATGGGAATCCAAGTGTGCCACTGGAAAGATGAGATGAAATCGCTTGAAAACGATATAAAGAACGCCGGAATCGGAGTTACGGTTTGGAAATGGCAAGCAATTCAAATATGGCCACGTTCTGCGATTTACAGCAAGTAGCTATCTAAATGCAAAGAGATGAACAAGCTACAGCATCCAAACATGATAACAAAATACATGGAAGGGATGAATTCATGATGCTTAACAAAAGTCTAGCACTGAGCTACGGCCAATTCATCCATTAACAGGTTCAAACAAGCATGGCAAAAACGCATATGGCAAACAGATTTCAGACTTAGTAAAATTAACACTTGTCTGGAATTTCAGATCAGATAGCACTCTTCGGAGCAACAAAACTACATGTTACAGGACCTGAACATGGCAAAGTAAAGCATGGCATGGAGCTAGTCAAAGATCTTAACAAAAGTCCCTTAGTGACCTTGAGCCAATAGGGATCAGAAAATACAATTGCAAGCATGTGAACATGGCAAAAACATAATCAGTTCTCAGACTTAGTGAAAACTGGAGCATGCTGAAAACAGATATCAAGTAGGCATGTTTACGAGCTCGATGCACTCACTACGGAGCAAGTCATGATAATATAAGCATACACCCATCAAGAATACATAAAATGCAAGCTAGACATGGCAAGAACAATAGCATAGCATGCACGGATCAACTACAACATCATCGGCAAAATCGCTAACAAGTAGACAATCTGCCCAGATTCACGAAGTAGCAAAAGTAGAGCTCGATTGACTCAATCTAGGGTGCTCCATAATTGCAAACAAAGACATGGATGGATAGAGTACTACAAGATTAACAAAACATCCTTACTGATCATCCTCAAAAGAGGCACGGATCACTAGGAAACAACATGAACATATGGCCATATGAAATAAACAGCTCAAGGACTTAGTGGAAATGCTAAGTCCCTGAAATCAGCATTACCAAGTGCCTCACTTTGCAAGCTTGTGCTAGTCACCACACACATCACAAAAATACATGGGTTGCACCTCTGGAAAGATGGCAAAACCCTTACCAAAACAGATGTAGAGCTCAGGGGCATATCATGCACACAATAATCATGGCAAAAATGACAAATATCTAAATGGAGCAGCATATCTGACAATTATCTAAAGTAGCCCTCTTCTAATAGCATTTCGGGCATCAAGATGAACTCAAATGAAAATGATGCAATGAGATGAAATTATGTACTCTCTGAGATGAACATTTTGATATGCTATATGCCCAAAACGGAGCTACGGATGCAAAGTTACGTCATGCTGAAATATGCAAAATAGTTAGGGTTTTGGGGCAAAAGTCAACCGAGGAGGGGATCTCAGATCCAGATCCAGATCGTGCACGGAAGTCGAGGTCGGCAGGAAAACCCTGTAGCCCGCCGGAGTAGCTTCGGGGAGGAGGTGGAGGACGCCGGAGATGGGCCGGCGAGCTCCGGGCGGCGCGGCGCCGGCGATGGGGAGCTGCGGCGGCGCGGCGGCCGGCGTCACGGTGGCGCGACCTTGAGGAGGCGGCGGCCGGCGTTGGTGGCGGTGGCTGTCGGAGCACGGGGAGATGAGGGCGCGGGGCGCGCGCGGTCGACCGGGCCGGGAAGGCCCCGCCTGGGCCCGGGCGGGCCGGCGGCGCGGTAGGGGCGAAGTGGGCGCGGCTGGCTAACATGGCGTGCCCTGGTTGGTCCGGGCGAGCGGCGGACAGTGTCCGGCGGCCGGCGGACGTGTCCGGCCGTGCGGAGGAGTGGATCTAGGGTTTAGGGGGGAGGGGAGACCCGTGAATTTCGGAGGACCTATATATAGGCATAGAGGGAGCTAGGAGAGTCCAAATGAGGTGCGGTTTTTGGCCACGCGATCGTGATCGAACGCTCTAGATGATGGAGAGGTTTTTGGTGGGTTTTGGGCTGCAACACACACGAAGTCCAAATGGTACGAAACTTGACAGGCGGTCTACCAGTAGTAAATCAAGGCCGCTTGGCAAGTCTCGGTCCAATCCGGAAATGTTCAATCCCCACACACGAAAGAAAGGTAGAAATGACCACCGGAGGAGAACGAAGCACCGGAATGCAAAATGGACAACGAGGAAAATGCTTGAATGCATGAGATGAACACGTATGCAAATGCAATGCACATGGTGTCATGAAATGAGATGCATGACAACGACAACAACACACGGAGACAAAAACCCGAACCCGAGAAAATAAAATAATTTAAAGCCGGAAACGGCAAGAGTTGGAATACATATTGGGAAAGTCATATCCGGGGTGTTACAATTACCGTACCACTTTGGTGCGGATCTCACTCTGGTTTACCTACGAGGTTCGGTAGTAACTTGATCTGAAGTTACATGATCATCATCATTAGCTTCCTCACTAATTGGTGTAGTAGTCACAGGAACAGATTTCTGTGATGAACTACTTTCCAATAAGGGAGCAGGTACAGTTACCTCATCAAGTTCTACTTTCCTCCCACTCACTTCTTTCGAGAGAAACTCCTTCTCTAGAAAGGATCCATTCTCAGCAACGAATATCTTGCCTTCGGATCTGTGATAGAAGGTGTACCCAACAGTTTCTTTTGGGTATCCTATGAAGATTTACTTCTCCGATTTGGGTTCGAGCTTATCATGTTGAAACTTTTTCACATAAGCATCGCAGTCCCAAACTTTAAGAAACGACAGCTTAGGTTTCTCGCCAAACCACAGTTCATACGGTGTCATCTCCACGGATTTAGATGGTGCCCTATTTAACGTGAATGTAGCTGTCTCTAATGCATAACCCCAAAACGATAGTGGTAGATCGGTAAGAGACATCATAGATCGCACTATATCTAATAAAGTACGGTTATGACGTTCGGACACACCATTACACTGTGGTGTTCCAGGTGGCGTGAGTAGTGAAACTATTTCACATTGTTTTAACTGAAGGCCAAACTCGTAACTCAAATATTTTACTTCTGCGATCATATCGTAGAAACTTTTATTTTTGTTACGATGATTCTCCACTTCACTCTGAAATTCTTTGAACTTTTCAAATGTTTCAGACTTGTGTTTCATCAAGTAGATATACTCATATCTGCTCAAATCATCTGTGAAGATCAGAAAATAATGATACCTGCCATGAGCCTCAATATTCATCGGACCACATACATCAGTATGTATGATTTCCAACAAATCTGTTGCTCGCTCCATTGTTCCGGAGAACGGAGTCTTAGTCATCTTGCCCATGAGGCATGGTTCGCAAGCATCAACTGATTCATAATCAAGTGATTCCAAAAGCCCATCAGCATGGATTTTCTTCATGCGCTTTACACCAATATGACCTAAACGGCAGTGCCACAAATAAGTTGCACATCATTATTAACTTTGCATCTTTTGGTTTCAATATTATGAATATGTGTATCACTACGGTCGAGATCCAACGAACCATTTTCATTGGGTGTGTAACCATATAAGGTTTTATTCATGTAAACAGAACAACAATTTATTCTCTTACTTAAATGAATAACCGTATTGCAATAAACATGATCAAATCATATTCATGCTCAACGCAAACACCAAATAACACTTATTTAGGTTCAACACTAATCCCAAAAGTATAGGGAGTGTGCGATGATGATCATATCAATCTTGGAACCACTTCCAACACACATCGTCACTTCACCCTTAACTAGTCTATGTTCATTCTGCAACTCCCGTTTCGAGTTACTACTCTTAGCAACTGAACCAGTATCAAATACCGAGGGGTTGCTACGAACACTAGTAAAATACACATCAATAATCTGTATATCAAATATACCTTTGTTCACTTTGCCATCCTTCTTATCCGCCAAATACTTGGGGCAGTTCCGCTTCCAGTGACCAGTCCCTTTGCAGTAGAAGCACTTAGTCTCAGGCTTAGGACCAGACTTGGGCTTCTTCACTTGAGCAGCAACTTGCTTGCCGTTCTTCTTGAAGTTCCCTTTCTTTCCCTTTGCCCTTTTCTTGAAACTAGTGGTCTTGTTAATCATCAACACTTGATGCTCTTTCTTGATTTCTACCTTCATCGATTTCATCATCATGAAAAGCTCGGGAATCGTTTTCATCATCCCTTGCATACTATAGTTCATCACGAAGTTCTACTAACTTGGTGATGGTGACTAGAGAATTCTGTCAATCACTATTTTATCTGGAAGATTAACTCCCACTTGATTCAAGCGATTGTAGTACCCAGACAATCTGAAGCACATGCTCACTGCTTGAGCTATTCTCCTCCATCTTTTTAGCTATAGAACTTGTTGGAGACTTCATATCTCTCAACTCGGGTATTTGCTTGAAATATTAACTTCAACTCCTGGAACATCTCATATGGTCCATGACGTTCAAAACGTCTTTGAAGTCCCGATTCTAACGCTATTAAGCATGGTGCACTAAACTATCAAGTAGTCATCATATTGAGCTAGCCAAACGTTCATAACGTCTGCATCTGCTCCTGCAATAGGTTGTCACCTAGCGGTGCATCAAGGACATAATTCTTCTGTGCAGCAATGAGGATAAACCTCAGATCACGGATCCAATCCGCATCATTGCTACTAACATTTTTCAACTTAGTTTTCTCTAGGAACATATAAAAATTAAACGGGGAGCAACATCGCGAGCTATTGATCTACAACATAGATATGCTAATACTACCAGGACTAAGTTCATGATAAATTAAAGTTCAATTAATCATATTACTTAAGAACTCCCACTTAGAATAGACATCCCTCTAATCTTCTAAGTGATCACGTGATCCATATCAACTAAACCATGTCCGATCATCACGTGAGATGGAGTAGTTTTCAATGGTGAACATCACTATGTTGATCATATCTACTATATGATTCACGCTCGACCTTTCGGTCTCCGTGTTCCGAGGCCATATCTGTTATATGCTAGGCTCGTCAAGTTTAACCTGAGTATTCCGCGTGTGCAACTTTTTTGCACCCGTTGTATTTGAACGTAGAGCCTATCACACCCGATCATCACGTGGTGTCTCAGCACGAAGAACTTTCGCAACGGTGCATACTCAGGGAGAACACTTATACCTTGATAATTAGTGAGAGATCATCTTATAAAGCTACCAGAACTAAGCAAAATAAGATGTATAAAAGATAAACATCATCATGCAATCAAAATATGTGACATGATATGGCCATCATCATCTTGTGCCTTTGATCTCCATCTCCAAAGTATCGTCATGATCTCCATCGTCACCGGCATGACACCATGATCTCCATCATCTTGATCTATATCAATGTGTCGTCACATGGTCGTCTCGCCAACTATTGCTCTTGCAACTATTGCTATCGCATAGCGATAAAGTAAAGCAATTATATGGCGCTTGCATCTTATGCAATAAAGAGACAACCATAAGGCTTTGCCAGTTGCCGATAACTTCAACAAAACATGATCATCTCATACAACAACTTATATCTCATCACGTCTTGACCATATCACATCACAACATGCCCTGCAAAAACAAGTTAGACGTCCTCTACTTTGTTGTTGCAAGTTTTACGTGGCTGCTACGGGCTGAGCAAGAACCGTTCTTACCTACGCATCAAAACCACAACGATAGTTTGTCAAGTTGGTGCTGTTTTAACCTTCGCAAGGACCGGGCGTAGCCACACTCGGTTCAACTAAAGTTGGAGAAACTGACACCCGCCAGCCACCTGTGTGCAAAGCACGTCGGTAGAACCAGTCTCGCGTAAGCGTACGCGTAATGTCGGTCTGGGCCGCTTCATCCAACAATACCGCCGAACCAAAGTATGACATGCTGGTAAGCAGTATGACTTATATCGCCCACAACTCACTTGTGTTCTACTCGTGCATATACATCAACACATAAAACCTAGGCTCGGATGCCACTGTTGGGGAACGTAGTAATTTCAAAATTTCCTACGCACACGCAAGATCATGGTGATGCATAGCAACGAGAGGGGAGAGTGTTGTCTACGTACTCTCGTAGACCGAAAGCGGAAGCGTTAGCACAACGCGGTTGATGTAGTCGTACGTCTTCACGGCCCGACCGATCAAGCACCGAAACTACACCTCCGAGTTC
The DNA here is from genome assembly GCF_003073215.2 of Triticum urartu. NCBI lineage: Eukaryota > Viridiplantae > Streptophyta > Magnoliopsida > Poales > Poaceae > Triticum > Triticum urartu. The sequence goes on along the minus strand of NW_024113302.1, from coordinate 9,175 downwards.
TAGCACACGTTCAGCTCGATGACGATCCCCGGACTCCGATCCAGCAGAATGTCGGGGAAGAGTTCCGTCAGCACGACGGCGTGGTGACGATCTTGATGTTCTACCGTCGCAGGGCTTCGCCTAAGCACGCTACAATATTATCGAGGACTATGGTGGAGGGGGGCACCGCACACGGCTAAGAGATCAATGATCAACTGTTGTGTCTAGAGGTGCCCCCCTGCCCCTGTATATAAAGGAGCAAGGGGAGAGGTGGCCGGCCTAGGAGGAGGGCGCGCCAAGGGGGGAGTCCTACTCCCACCGGGAGTAGGACTCCTCCTTCCCTTGTTGGAGTAGGAGAGAAGGAAAGGGGGGGAGAGGAAAAAGGAAAAGGGGGCTGCCCCCCTTTTCAAATTCGGACCAGGGGGGGGGGGGGGCGCCTCCTTCCTTTTGGCCTCTCTCCTCTATTCCCGTATGGCCCAATAAGGCCCATATACTCCCCGGCGAATTCCCGTAACTCTCCGATACTCCGAAAAATACCCGAATCACTCGGAACCTTTCTGATGTCCGAATATAGTCGTCCAATATATCGATCTTTATGTCTCGACCATTTCGAGACTCCTCGTCATGTCCCCGATCTTATCCGGGACTCCGAACTCCTTCGGTACATCAAAATCATAAACTCATAATATAACTGTCATCAAAACCTTAAGCGTGCGGACCCTACGGGTTCGAGAACTATGTAGACATGACCGAGACACGTCTCCGGTCAATAACCAATAGCGGAACCTGGATGCTCATATTGGCTCCCACATATTCTACGAAGATCTTTATCGGTCAGACCGCATAACAACATACGTTGTTCCCTTTGTCATCGGTATGTTACTTGCCCGAGATTCGATTGTCGGTATCTCAATACCTAGTTCAATCTCGTTACCGGCAAGTCTCTTTACTCGTTCCGTAATACATCATCCCGCAACTAACTCATTAGTTGCAATGCTTGCAAGGCTTAAGTGATGTGCATTACCGAGAGGGCCCAGAGATACCTCTCCGACAATCGGAGTGACAAATCCTAATCTCGAAATACGCCAACCCAACAAGTACCTTCGGAGACACCTGTAGAGCACCTTTATAATCACCCAGTTATGTTGTGATGTTTGGTAGCACACAAAGTGTTCCTCCGGTAAACGGGAGTTGCATAATCTCATAGTCATAGGAACATGTATAAGTCATGAAGAAAGCAATAGCAACAAACTAAACGATCAAGTGCTAAGCTAACGGAATGGGTCAAGTCAATCACATCATTCTCCTAATGATGTGATCCCGTTAATCAAATGACAACTCATGTCTATGGTTAGGAAACATAACCATCTTTGATCAACGAGCTAGTCAAGTAGAGGCATACTAGTGACACTCTGTTTGTCTATGTATTCACACATGTATTATGTTTCCGGTTAATACAATTCTAGCATGAATAATAAACATTTATCATGAAATAGGAAATAAATAATAACTTTATTATTGCCTCTAGGGCATATTTCCTTCAGGAGTATTATCTTGAGCCATCGTGACAAGCAAGCAATCCAAACACAACGAAAAACAAGAAACGAGGCAAAAGAGGCAAATTGGGAAAGAGAAGGGGAACGGAAAGAGAGGGCGAATAAAACGGCAAGGGTGAAGTGGGGGAGAGGAAAACGAGAGGCAAATGGCAAATAATGTAATGCGAGGGATAAGAGTTTGTGATGGGTACTTGGTATGTCTTGACTTGTGCGTAGACTCCCCGGCAACGTGCGCCAGAAATGGCTCGTTGTCGGGAGTCAAATCTTGACTTGACTTGGCGCGAATCTCCCCGGCAACGGCGCCAGAAATCCTTCTTGCTACCTCTTGAGCACTGCGTTGGTTTTCCCTTGAAGAGGAAAGGGTGATGCAGTAAAGTAGCGTAAGTATTTCCCTCAGTTTTTGAGAACCAAGGTATCAATCCAGTAGGAGATCATGCTCAAGTCCCACGCACCTACACAAACAAATAAGAACCTCACAACCAACGCGATAAAGGGGTTGTCAATCCCTTCACGGTCACTTACGAGAGTGAGATCTGATAGATATGATAAGATAATATTTTTGGTATTTTTATGATAAAGAGAAATAAAGATGCAAAGTAAAATAAACGGCAATAGAAATAACTAAGTGTTGGAAGATTAATATGATGGAAGATAGACCCGGGGGCCATAGGTTTCACTAGTGGCTTCTCTCAAGAGCATAAGTATTACGGTGGGTAAACGAATTACTGTCGAGCAATTGATAGAATTGAGCATAGTTATGAGAATATCTAGGTATGATCATGTATATAGGCATCACGTCCGTGACAAGTAGACCGAAACGATTCTGCATCTACTACTATTACTCCACACATCGACCGCTATCCAGCATGCATCTAGAGTATTAAGTTCATAAGAATAGAGTAATGCTTTAAGCAAGATGACATGATGTAGAGGGATAAACTCATGCAATATGATATAAACCCCATCTTTTTATCCTCGATGGCAACAATACAATATGTGTCGTTTCCCCTACTGTCACTGGGATCGAGCACCGCAAGATTGAACCCAAAGCTAAGCACTTCTCCCATTGCAAGAAAGATCAATCTAGTAGGCCAAACCAAACTGATAATTCGAAGAGACTTGCAAAGATAAACCAATCATACATAAAAGAATTCAGAGAAGATCAAATATTGTTCATAGATAATCTGGATCATAAACCCACAATTCATCGGATCTCGACAAACAACGCCACAAAAGAAGATTACATCGAATAGATCTCCAAGAAGATCGAGGAGAACTTTGTATTGAGATCCAAAGAGAGAGAAGAAGCCATCTAGCTAATAACTATGGACCCGTAAGGTCTGAAGTAAACTACTCACACATCACCGGAGAGGCCATGGAGTTGATGTAGAGGCCCTCCGTGATCAATGCCCCCTCCGGCGGAGCTCCGGAAAAGGCCCCAAGATGGGATCTCTCGGGTACAGAAGGTTGCGGCGGTGGAATTAGGTTTTCGTGGTGCTCCTGGATGTTTGGGGGTACATGGATATATATAGGAGGAAGAAGTGTCGGTGGAGCAACGAGGGGCCCACGAGGGTGGAGGGCGCGCCCAGGGGGGTAGCGCGCCCTGCCTCGTGGCTTCCTGTTGTTTCTTGACGCCCACTCCAAGTCTCCTGGATCATGTTTGTTGAGAAAATCACGTTCCCGAAGGTTTCATTCCGTTTGGACTCCGTTTGATATTCCTTTTTCGGCGAAACCTAAAATAGGCAAAAAACAGCAATTTGGGCTGGGCCTCCGGTTAGTAGGTTAGTCCCAAAAATGATATAAAAGTGTAAAATAAAGCCCATTGAACATCCAAAATAGATAATATAATAGCATGGAGCAATCAAAAATTATAGATACGTTGGAGACATACAATGGGGATGAGGATGAGGACGAGGAGGAGAGCGCCTCCTCGCACTCCAAGAAGAGGGCGGCGTCTGAGGACGTCGAAGATGTTCAACCCCCACAAGCCTTGAAGAGGCGGTGCCGGCCCAAACTGGTCCTGACTGATAGCTCAGACGAGGGGTCCGAAGCGTCCGAGGAGATCTTGAAGAAGGGACCCAGGGTTAAGCCCCGGCTAGCAGGTATGAAGTTGGTATTTTTAGCTACTCGGTTTTCTGTAATTCATTCTGGTCGAAGGCTAACTGTCCAAATTGTAGTCCGCCACGTGACCGCCCCACCGAGCAGACCTTGGAGGGGACGTCTCCACCCGCCGAACTGGCGGACAGTGGGTCTATGTCACACTTTGCGCCTCCCTTGATCCCTGAAGAGGTCGGGGAGCTGCGGTCCCGAAGGACTCCTCCTCCTTCGAACACAGAGGGGGAGGTTGACACCATAACTATCGAGGCTAACACCTCGGCCGCCAAAGACCAGGAGATCCTCCTGGCCGATGCCGGAAGGGAGTCCGGACCATCCGGACCCCATCAGTCGACCGCTCCCGAGCCCCCAAGACCCTCGACGACACATGTTCCTCCTTCCAGTGGAGAAGGGGTCGGGGAGCCAACGCTAGCGCCGAACACCTCCAAACGGGTGGTGGCTGGCTGGCCGGACGTGCTGGAGGAGTTGGTGAACAACTTCGTCATCGTTGATGGGCACCACACTCTCATGAGTGCGGTCATGCACTACAGGACTCATGCACTTTGCCGTCTACCATGGCAGATGGCAAAGGCCTTTGCCGTCAGCCAGCAGGCGGCAACAAGTACGGTTGAATATGCTACGACAAAGGGTTCTTTGCCGTCAGCTGGCGCACGACAAAGATAAAATGGTCTTTGCCATCAGCTAGCGGATGGCAAAGGACATGGACGGCACACGTGGCAGCTTAGGGCCGTTAAGGGGTTAACGGTGCGCTTTGCCGTCAGCTGGCAGACGACAAAGATGCAAAGTTCTTTGCCGTCTGCTAGCTCACGGCAAAGAAACCATATAGGCCAGCCAAGTGTCCCCCAGGTTGCACAGGTAGCTGCCACGTGGCAGCTTTGCCGTCTGCTAGAAGACGACAAAGTGCATGTATAGCCCCTGTTTTTTCTTAAATTCATTCAATTTGATAGAATTTCACACACACACACACATACGTATATATATATATATATAGACACACACACACACACACACATTTCAAATAATTTCAACAAGCATACCAACAATAAGTTTCCAAGAACATAAGAAACATACAAGTTTCCAACAACATATCCAACATACAATGATTTCCAACAAGATATCCATATAACATATATATATATATATCCAAAACAAGTTTCCAACAAGAAGTTTCCAACAACATATCCATATATACATACATATCCAAACGAAGTTTCCAACAAGTTTCCATAAACAAAAAGGAAGCACAAGGAGAAGAGTACACTCCATCAATGCAAGCTTCCTCATCTAAAGCAAATCTGCAAATTGGGAACGATGAAAGTTAGAAGAAGAAGAAGACTAGCTAGAAGAAGAAGAAAAGGAAGAAAAAGAAGAAGAATTTATCTTCTCTTTCTTTTTCTCCTCTCCTCTTCTTTATCTTCTTCTTCTTCTTCTTCTTCTTCTTCTAACTAAGCTAGGTAAAAATGCTAAGTGTGTAGGTCATTTTAGAGCTAAGCTAGGTAAAAATGCTAAGTGTGTAGGTCATTTTAGAGCTAAGCTAGGTAAACAGGTCATTTTGGAGCTAACCTAGGTAAAATGGATCATATTGGAGCTAACCCAGGTAAACTTGGTCATTTGGGAGCTAACCTAGGCAAAATGGATCATATTGGAGCTAACCTAGGTAAAATTGGTCATTTTGGAGCTAACCTAGCTAATTATGCCATTTTTGAGTTAACTAAGCATATTATGCCATTTTTGACATAAGTAAGCTAAGTATAGGTCTTTCTTGAACTAACCCATGTAACTAAGCATATTAGATCCAATTTAGCATTTTAGAGCTAACTTAGGTCATTTTGGAGCTAACTTAGGGAAAATTGACCATTTTGGAGCTAATTAGGCTTATTATGTCATTTTCGAGGAAAATAAGCTAACTATATGACATATATGAGGTTACCAAGATTGTTATGCCATTTCAAACCTAAGTAAGCTAATTATGCTATTTTTTTACATAAGTAAGCTAAGTGTATGTCATTATTGAGCAAACCTAGGTAACTAAGCATATTAGAGATAACTTAGCATATTAGAGCTAACTTAGGTCATTTCAGAGGAAACAAAGCTAAGTATAGATCATTTTGGAGATCTGACATACCTGTCATACTTCACTCCTCCTTCTTCTCCTTCTCCTTCATCATCCTGATGCGCTTAGAGTGGTGACGCAGTGGGATGTAGTCTTCTACCACAATTGGCATGGTCATGTCACCCGACTGTGGGATTGCCGGTGCCACCACCATCGCGAGGTCATTGTCAGGCACCACCACCATCACGAGGCCATCTTTAGGCAGCACCATCGCTAGGTCATCGTCAGCCACCACCATCTCTTATCCATCGCCAGCCACCACCATCGCTTGCCCATCATCAGCCACCACCATCGCTTGGCCATCGTCAGCCACCACCATCGCGAGGTCATCGTCAGATAGAATAGGCTGCACCTCCTCATCCCCACTCTGCTCCTCTTCATTCCCACTACATTTCTGATCATCCTAGCTGCTGCTTTCGATGTAGCCAGACTCGCTACTACTTTTTCTGTAGCCAGAGTCGCTGTTGCTGCTCCCATTGCCTGACCAAATGCAACAAAGTTTTTTTTAACAATTAGTGTGAGACAAAGCCAAATGGAGAGGAAGAAGAGGCAGAGCGTACTGGCAACGTCGTCGTCCTGGTAGCGCATGTGGCACATAGTCGTGTTGAACACCTTCATGGTGAGCGTGGCGTTGCCGTCATACCTATGGACAAGGAAGTACCCATGCCATAGGCCATAGGCACGGATGAACTGCTCCCAGCCACGACACATGTACATGTGGTCGTACCTAAACACCACCTCCACGTCCCACATCCTACGAAGCCCGCCGTCGGCCTGTCGCAGCTTCACATTCTTTGGCCGATGGCCCTCCAACATCTTCATAAAATTGTCAGGTAACCTCTGCAGCGTGGGTCAAGCAGTGATGTAGCAAACAACAGAGTTATGATAAAGAGATGGGTGAAGGGGAGATCTCTCCTTTTATATACCCGCCTCTTGGAGGAATTATCGAGTATGATCGTGAAGAACTCGAAACCTTCCAAGTCATACTCCGGTGTGGCAGAGTGCAGCCTGTGGTGGCGGCCTCCCCCCATCTCTGATAAGCAACAGAAGTGACCAATTAGTATCTATAAACATAGCTAGCTAGAACCATATTTATCAACTGTATCATATTAATTTGATAAATGGACATAGTTGGAACAGAGCCAAGTTTTTAGACATGAAAGAAAACTGAGAAAAAAAGCAATGCCCTTGTGCTCAACAACATCAACAACACTTAATTAATTTGGTAGGTTAGTTGGCAATGGCAATTGGCACCCTTCAAAACTAGGGATTTCTTTAGACATGAAAGAAAACTGAAAATGTTGAAAAACAGAGCATAGTAATCTAAAAATAGGGAAATGCACTTCTTCTTCCTCCTCTTTATCTTCTTATTTTTTCATCTTTCTTCTTTCTTCTTAACCAAAAATAAACCTAAAGTTCCTTGTGGTGTGATCACATTGGAATACTTGTGGCAACAATCATAGTGGCACCATATTTTAGGCAGCTCTAGGTTGACATACTAGAGCTGAGCACAAGATTTATCCTTGGTATGTGGATTTAGGTGGCTCTAGGACCAAGAACACTGCAACATGCACCTATCATGGTTTGAGAAACAATTGATGCCCAATATATGACATTTTTAAGAGGTAAAACCAGTTGACATGGTTAACCTTGTTTGACCTCCTCGGAGGAAGAAGATCGTTGTCCTAGAGGACAGACAACATCAGTACTACATAATGTAGGTCAAAGAACATTGTTGGCCCAGAAAACAAAGGCCCTAGTGATCTATGCATTGATAACCCACAAGTATAGGGGATCGCAACAGTTTTCGAGGGTAGAGTATTCAACCCAAATTTATTGATTCGACACAAGGGGAGCCAAAGAATATTCTCAAGTATTAGCAGCTGAGTTGTCAATTCAACCACACCTGGAAACTTAATATCTGCAGCAAAGTATTTAGTAGCAAAGTAATATGATAGTAGTGGTAACGGTAGCAAAAGGTAATGATAAAAAGTAATGTTTTTGGTATTTTGTAGTGATTGTAACAATAGCAATGGAAAAGTAAATAAGCGAAGAACAATATATGGAAAGCTCGTAGGCAATGGATCGGTGATAGAGAATTATGCCGGATGCGGTTCATCATGTAACAATCATAACATAGGGTGACACAGAACTAGCTCCAATTCATCAATGTAATGTAGGCATGTATTCCGAATATAGTCATACGTGCTTATGGAAAAGAACTTGCATGACATCTTTTGTCCTACCCTCCCGTGGCAGCGGGGTCCTAATGGAAACTAAGGGATATTAAGGCCTCCTTTTAATAGAGTACCGGACCAAAGCATTAACACATAGTGAATACATGAACTCCTCAAACTACGGTCATCACCGGGAGTGGTCCCGATTATTGTCACTTTGGGGTTGCCGGATCATAACACATAGTAGGTGACTATAGACTTGCAAGATAGGATCAAGAACTCTCATATATTGATGAAAACATAATAGGTTCAGATCTGAAATCATGGCACTCGGGCCCTAGTGACAAGCATTAAGCATAGCAAAGTCATAGCAACATCAATCTCAGAACATAGTGGATACTAGGGATCAAACCCTAACAAAACTAACTCGATTACATGATAAATCTCATCCAACCCATCACCGTCCAGCAAGCCTACGATGGAATTACTCACGCACGGCGGTGAGCATCATGAAATTGGTGATGGAGGATGGTTGATGATGACGATGGCGACGAGATTCCCCCTCTCCGGAGCCCCGAACGGACTCCAGATCAGCCCTCCCGAGAGGTTTTAGGGCTTGGCGCGGCTCCGTATCGTAAAACGCGATGAATCCTTCTCTCTTTTTCTCCCCGAAAGCAAAATATATAGAGTTGGAGTTGAGGTCGGAGGAGCTCCAGGGGGCCCACGAGGTAGGGGGCGCGCCCAGGGGGCAGGCGCCCCCACCCTCGTGGCTAGGGTGTGGGCCCCCTGGTCTTCATCTTTTGCAAGGATTTTTTATTATTTCCAAAAAGACGTTCCGTGAAGTTTCAGGTCATTCCGAGAACTTTTGTTTCTGCACATAAATAACACCATGGCAATTCTGCTGAAAACGCCAGTCCGGGTTAGTTCCATTCAAATCATGCAAGTTAGAGTCCAAAACAAGGGCAAAAGTGTTTGGAAAAGTAGATACGACGGAGACGTATCAACTCCCCCAAGCTTAAACCTTTGCTTGTCCTCAAGCAATTCAGTTGACAAACTGAAAGTGATAAAGAAAAACTTTTACAAACTCTATTTGCTCTTGTTGTTGTAAATATGTAAAGCCAGCATTCAAGTTTTCAGCAAAGATTAAACTAACCATATTCACAATAACGCTTAGGTCTCATGTTTACTCATATCAATGGCATAATCAACTAGCGAGCAATAATAATAAATCTCGG
>NW_024113301.1:0-21607 GCF_003073215.2 Triticum urartu | reverse complement strand
ACTACCGTAGTGATAGTCGTTAGAAGCAATAATTGGCGACGCGACAACGATGCTACGATGGAGATCAAGGTGTCGCGCCGGTACGATGGTGATCATGACGGTGCTTTGGAGATGGAGATCAAAGGCACATGATGATGATGGCCTTATCATATCACTTATGTTGATTGCATGTGATGTTTATCCTTTATACATCTTATTTTGCTTAGTACGGCGTAGCACTATAAGATGACCTCTCACTAAATTTCAAGGTATAAGTGTTCTCCCTGAGTATGCACCGTTGCTACAGTTCGTTGTGCCGAGACACCACGTGATGATCGGGTGTGATAAGCTCTACGTTCACATACAATGGGTGCAAGCCAGTTTTGCATGAGCAGAATACTTGGGTTAAACTTGACGAGCCTAGCATATGCAGATATGGCTTCGGAACACTGAGACTGAAAGGTCGAGTGTGAATCATACAGTAGATATGATCAACATAGTGATGTTCACCATTGAATACTACTCCATCTCACGTGATGATCGGACGTGGTTTAGTTGATATGGATCACGTGATCACTTAGATGATTAGAGGGATGTTTATCTAAGTGGGAGTTCTTAAGTTATATGATTAATTGAACTTTAATTTATCATGAACTTAGTACCTGATAGTATTTTGCATGTCTATGTTGTTGTAGATATATGGCCCGTGCTGTTGTTCCGTTGAATTTTAATGCGTTCCTAGAGAAAGCTAAGTTGAAAGATGATGGTAGCAATTACAAGGATTGGGTCTGTAACTTGAGCATTATCCTCATTGCTGCACAGAAGAATTATGTCCTGGAAGCACCGCTGGGTGATAAACCTGCTGCTGATGCTGCTGACAACGTTAAGAACGTCTGGCCGAGCAAAGCTGATGACTACTTGATAGTTCAGTGCGCCATGCTTTACGGCTTAGAACTGGGACATCAACGACGTTTTGAACGTCATGGAGCATATGAGATGTTCCAGGAATTGAAGTTAACATTTCAAGCAAATGTCCGGATTGAGAGATATGAAGTCTCCAATAAGTTCTACACAACTGCAAAATGGAGGAGAATAGTTCTGTCAGTGAACATATATACCCAGAATGTCTGGGTACCACAACCACTTGACTCAACTGGGAGTTAATCTTCCTAATGATAGTGTCATTGATAGAGTTGTTCAATCACTGCCACCGAGCTACAAGAGCTTCATGATGAACTATAATATGCAAGGGATGGATAAGACAATCCCCAAGCTCTTTGCAATGCTAAAGGCTGCGGAGGTAGAAATCAGGAAGGAGCATGAAGTGTTGATGGTCAACAAGACTACCAATTTCAAGAAGAAGGGCAAAGGGAAGAAGGGGAACTTCAAGAAGAACAGCAAGCAAGTTACTGCTCAAGTGAAGAAACCCAAGTCTGGACCTAAGCCTGAGACTGAGTGCTTCTACTGCAAAGGGACTGGTCACTGGAAGCGGAACTGCCACAAGTATTTGGCGGATAAGAAGGATGGCAAAATGAAAGGTATATTTGATATACATGTTATTGATGTGTACCTTACTAATACTCGCAGTGGTGCCTGGGTATTTGATACTGGTTCTGTTGCTAATATTTGCAACTCGAAACAAGGGCTATGGATTAAGTGAAGAATTAGCTTAGCACTATGATCGTTTAGTTTATTGCTATTGCTTTCTCCATAACTTATACATGTTCCTATGACTATGAGATTATGCAACTCCCGAATACCGGAGGAACACTTAGTGTGCTATCAAACTTCACAACATAGCTGGTGACTATAAAGATGCTCTACAGGTGTCTCCGATGGTGTTTGTTGAGTTGGCATAGATCGAGATTGGGATTTGTCACTCCATGTATCGGAGAGGTATCTCTGGGCCCTCTCGGTAATGCACATCACTATAAGCCTTGCAAGCAACGTTACTAATAAGTTAGTTGCGGGATGATGCATTATGGAACGAGTAAAGAGACTTGCCGATAATGAGATTGAACTAGGTATTGAGATACCGACGATCGAATCTCGGGCCAGTAACATACTGATGACAAAGGGAACAACGTATGTTGTTATGCGGTTTAACCGATAAAGATCTTCGTTGAATATGTATGAACCAATATGAGCATCCAGGTTCCTCTATTGGTTATTGACCGGAAGTGAGTCTCGGTCATGTTTGCATAGTTCTCGAACCCGTAGGGTCCGCGCGCTTAACGTTCAATGACGATCGGTATTATGAGTTGATGTGTTTTGATGTACCGAAGGTAGTTTGGTGTCCCAGATGTGATCACGGACATGACGAGAAGTCTCGAATTGGTTGAGACATAAAGATCGATATATTGGAAGGCTATGTTTGGACAACGGAATGGTTCCAGATGAGTTCGGGCATTTTTCGGAGTACCGGGAGGTTGCCGGAACCCCTCAGGGAGTCAATGGGCCTTATTGGGCCTTAGTGGGAGAGAGGAGGAGGCGGCCAAGGTGGGGGCACGCCCCTCCAAGCCCAATATGAATTGGGGTGGGGGTCAGCCCCCCTTTCCTTCTCTCCCTCTTCCTTCTTCTCCTACTACAACTAGGAAGGGGGGAAACCTACTCCTACTGGGAGTAGGACTCCCCCCTTGGGCGCGCCCTATGAGGGCCGGCCCTCTCCTCCTCCCCCCTTTTATATACGGGGATGGGGGCACCCCATAGACACACAAGTTGATTGTTTAGCCATGTGCGGTGCCCCCCTCCACAGAATTCCACCTCGGTCATATAGTTGTAGTGCTTAGGCGAAGCCTAGCATTAGTAACTTCATCATCACCATCATCAAACCGACGTGCTGACGAAACTCTCCCTTAGCCTCAACTGGATCAAGAGTACAAGGGACATCACCGAGTTGAACGTGTGTAGATCGCGGAGGTGCCGTGTGTTCGATACTTGATCGGTTGGATCACGAAGACGTTCGACTACATCAACCACGTTTCATAACGCTTTCGCTTTTGGTCTACGAGGGTACGTAGACATACTCTTCCCTTCTCATTGATATGCATCTCCTAGATAGATCTTGCGTGATCGTAGGAATTTTTTTTGAAATACTGCGTTCCCCAACATCATCTATGGTTTGAGGGACTCTAGGTACGATCTATACCGACTCATCTACTTTCGCCGCTACTCGGAGTCGGTAAAGATCGTGATCCAGACTGTTTATGATAACCCACAAGTATAGGGGATCGCAACAGTTTTCGAGGGTAGAGTATTCAACCCAAATTTATAGATTCGACACAAGGGGAGCCAAAGAATATTTGAAGGTATTAGCAGCTGAGTTGTCAATTCAACCACACCTAGAGATTAATTATCTGCAAAAGTGATCAGTAGCAAAGTAGTTTGATAGTTTTGATAATAGTGACAGCAGCAACGGACAGTAACAGTGATAGCAGTAATTTGTAGCAAGTGTAACATTGATGATAGCAATAGTAACACAACAAGATCAATAAGGATAAATTCATAGGCATTGGATCGGTGACTTGTTGGATGATATTCATCATGAGACAGTTATAACCTAGGGCGATACGGCACTAGCTCCAGTTCATCGATATAATGTAGGCATGTATTCCGTAAATAGTCATACGTGCTTTATTAAAAGAACTTGCATGACATCTTTTGTCCTACCCTCCCGTGAGCAGGGGGGTCCATATTGGAAACTAAGGGATATTAAGGCCTCCTTTTAATAGAGAACCGGAACAAAGCATTAACACATAGTGAATACATGAACTCCTCAAACTACGGTCATCAAGAGTGGGCCCGGTTGTTGTCACTCCGGGGTTGCCGGATCATAACCGTAGTAGGTGACTATAACTTGCAAGATCGGATCTAAAACATGGATATAATGATGAATTCATAAACGGTTCAGATCTGAAATCATGGCACCCGGGCCCAAAGTGACAAGCATTAAGCATGCAAAGTCATAGCAACATCAATCTAAGAACATAGTGGATACTAGGGATCAAGCCCTAACAAAACTAACTCGATTACATGATGAATCTCATCCAACTCCTCACCGACCAGCGAGCCTACGAAGGAATTACTCACTCCCGGTGGGGAGCATCATGGAATTGGATGGAGAAGGGTTGGTGATGACGAAGAACGAAGACCCCCTCTCCGGAGCCCCAAACGGACTCCAGATCTGCCCTCTCCGAGGAAGAACAGGGCTTGGCGGCGGCTCCGTCTCGTGGATCGCGATAATTCTTTCTCCCTGATTTTTTCTGGAAAATGTGATTTTATAGTATCAGGGGGGTCGTCAGCGGGGCCACCAGGTGGGTACAACCCACCTGGGCGCGCCAGGAGGGGGGCGCGCCCTGGTGGGTTGTGCCCACCCAGGGGCCCCTCTCTGGTGGGTCTTGGCTCCAGAAATTCTTATTATTGATATAAAAAATCCTCGCAAAGTTTCGTTCCATTCCGAGAACTTTTATTTCTGCACAAAAACAACACCATGGTAGTTCTGCTGAAAACAGCGTCAGTCCGGGGTTAGTTTCATTCAAATCATGCAAATTAGAGTCCAAAACAAGAGGAAAAGCATGAGAAAAAGTAGATACGTTGGAGACGTATCATTTATGCATCTTCATATTGTTCTTGGGTGATCGTAGGGCGATTTTTTGGTTTTCTACTATGTTTCCCAACACCCAATCGCTAGTGACATAATTCCTGCACCAATTTGTATATGAGATTCTCTCCTCGAACTGAAAGGCTATATAGTGGGTGTTGGGGAACGTTGCATGGGAAACAAAAATTTCCTACGCTCACCAAGATCAATCTAGGAGATGAACATCTATGAGAGGAGAGATTGCATCTACATACCCTTGTAGATCGCTAAGCGGAAGTCTTAAGAAACACGGTTGATGTAGTCAAACGTCTTTGCGATCCAATCACGATCCGTCCCACGAACTCCCGATCCAAGTGATGAACGGACGGCACCTCCGCGTTCAACACACGTACGGCTTGGAGATGCCTTCACCTCCTTGATCCAGTGAGCAATGGTCACTGTCGGTGTCAAAACCGGCGGATCTCGGGTAGGGGGTCCCGAACTGTGCGTCTAGGCCGGATGGTAACAGGAGGCAAGGAACACGATGTTTTACCCAGGTTCGGGCCCTCTTGATGGAGGTAAAACCCTACGTCCTGCTTGATTAATATTGATGATATGGGTAGTACAAGAGTAGATCTACCACGAGATCAAGGAGGCTAAACCCTAGAAGCTAGCCTATGGTATGATTGTTGTATGATGAAGTTGTCCTACGGACTAAAACCCTCCGGTTTATATAGACACCGGAGAGGGTTAGGGTTACACAAAGTCGGTTACAATGGTAGGAGATCTTGAATATCCGCATCGCCAAGCTTGCCTTCCACGCCAAGGAAAGTCCCATCCGGACACGGGACGAAGTCTTCAATCTTGTATCTTCATAGTCCTGGAGTCCGGCTGAAGGTATAGTCCGGCTACCCGAACACCCCCTAATCCAGGACTCCCTCAGTAGCCCCTGAACCAGGCTTCAATGACGACGAGTCCGGCGCGTAGATTGTCTTCGGCATTGCAAGGCGGGTTCCTCCTCCAAATTCTTCATAAAAGTTTGTAAACACCAAGAGTAGTGTCCGGCTCTGCAAAATAAGTTTCCACGTATTGCCACAGAGAGAATAATATTAACACAAATCTAATCCCCTGACGTATTCCGCAGCGTGACATCACACTACGGCCAAGCCTTTATTCGAATCGTTTTCACTTTTCCACCTCAGCGTGTTTTGCGAGGCAGTTTCCTTGGCACGATCTTGTCAAAGCAGAGATCGTGTCCCCCTTTATTTACGGGATTCTCATCAATACGGACATGGGTAACCCAATCGTGCCCGTTAGCATGTCTTCTCGATTAAAGGCGAGTCCCAAACGGTTACGGGGAGGGCTCCTGGTATTCAACCTCTTATAAAGAGACCAAGGCCTTACTCCTTTTCTCCAATCTCAAAACAGTTCGCCCGTCGCCTCGAGTTCCAACACCCTAGGCTCCAGATTCCAGGCGCTTCGGACCTTCGACAATGTCCGGTTCCGACCTTCAAGGCCGATGGATGCCCTCCTCCGTCACGGAGGAGGACGTGCTAAAGTTGAGAGAGGCTAAGTTCTTGACCGCCGAAATTTTGCATAGGTTGCCTGCTCAAAGGCAGGCTATTCCCAGTCCCCAGCCCGGTGAGAGCGTAGTGTTCATGTCTCACTTCCTTCGGGGGTTAGGCTTCCCGATGGATCCTTCGTGAGGGGGCTGATGTTCTATTATGGGCTGGAATTTCATGACTTAGCTCCGGAGTCCATCCTCCACATTTCCTCATTCATCGTTGTGTGCGAAGCGTTCCTCCATGTTACTCCTCACTTCGGATTATGGCTCAAGACTTTTGGAGTGGAGCCGAAGATGATCGAGGGACGGCACGAAGAGTGCGGAGGCGCTATCATAAGTAAGAATGCTGATGCTCCATGGCCCGAGGGCTCCTTTCAAGAGGAGCTCGACTTGTGGCAACGAGAGTGGTTCTATATCACCGCTCCTAGGAGCACCAAGTGGGTGGCGCCTCCTGCCTTTTGCTCGGGTCCCCCACCACGGCTAGCGTCATGGGTCAACAATGGATTAGATTGGGGGTTTTCCAAAGATGTGCCCTTGTTGCAGGGCCGCATTAGGGATCTCTTAGAAAGAGACCTCAACCTGGTCAAGGTGACGCAGGTCATGCTGATTCGCCGAACACTGCCCGGCAAACGTCGCTCCCTTCATTTGTGGGAGTTTAATCTGGAGGGACCACGAGCTCTCCAGCATTTTATGGGCGCAACGCCCGTGGAGATGTATAAAATGTTCTTCGGATCACAAGCAATGTGTCCGGATTTGACCGAGGACGCAGGTTTAAGCTGCAATCGCCCGGATACTCAAGTAAGTAACCTTGTGCCCGGACTCGCTATCCGTAAAATTGTCATAAATTCGCCCTAAAAGAGTTGTTGGGGAACGTAGTAATTTCAAAAATTTCCTACGTGCATGCAAGATCATGGTGATGCATAGCAACGAGAGGAGAGAGTGTTGTCTACGTACCCTCGTAGACCAATAGCGGTCTTCATGGCCCGACCGATCAAGCACCGAAACTACGACACGTCCGAGTTTTAGCACACGTTCAGCTCGATGACGATCCCCGGACTCCGATCCAGCAAAGTGTCGGGGAAGAGTTCCGTCAGCACGACGACGTGGTGACGATCTTGATGTTCTACTATCGCAGGGCTTCGCCTAAGCACCGCTACAATATTATCGAGGACTATGGTGGAGGGGGGCACCGCACACGGCTAAGAGAACGATCTTGGAGATCAACTTGTGTGTCTAGAGGTGCTCCCTGCCCCCGTATATAAAGGAGCAAGGGTGGAGGAGGCCGGCCCTAGGAGGGGCGCGGCAGGGGAGTAGGATTCCTACTCCTGGTTGGAGTAGGTTTCCTCCTTTCCTAGTCCAACTAGGAGAAGGGGGGAAAGGGGGGAAGAGGGGAAGGACGGGAGAGAGGGGCCGCGCCCCAAACCCTTTGGCCAATTCGGACCGGGCTTGGGAGGGGCGCGCGCCACCTCCTGGTCCTTCCCACTAAGGCCCATTGCTTCTTCCTTGTATTCCCGTAACTCCCCGGTACCTCCGAAAATACCCGAATCACTCGAACCTTTCCGGATGTCCGAATATAGTCGTCCAATATATCGATCTTTACAGTCTCGACCATTTCGAGACTCCTCGTCATGTCCCCGATCTCATCCGGGACTCCGAACTCCTTCGGTACATCCAAAACTCATAAACTCATAATAAACTGTCATCAAAACCTTAAGCGTGCGGACCCTACGGGTTCGAGAACAATGTAGACATGACCGAGACATGTCTCCGGTCAATAACCAATAGCGGAACCTGGATGCTCATATTGGCTCCCACATATTCTACGAAGATCTTTATCGGCCAGACCGCATAACAACATACGGTGTTCCCTTTGTCATCGGTATGTTACTTGCCCGAGATTCGATCATCGATATCTTAATACCTAGTTCAATCTCGTTACCGGCAAGTCTCTTTACTCATTTTGTAATACATCATATCACAACTAACTCATTAGTTGCAATGCTTGCGAGGCTTATGTGATGTGCATTACCGAGAGGGCCCAGAGATACCTCTCCGACAATCGGAGTGACAAATCCTAATCTCGAAATACGCCAACCCAACATGTACCTTTGGAGACACCTGTAGAGCTCCTTTATAATCACCCAGTTACGTTGTGACGTTTGGTAGCACACAAAGTGTTCCTCCGGCAAACGGGAGTTGCATAATCTCATAGTCATAGGAACATGTATAAGTCATGAAGAAAGCAATAGCAACATACTAAACGATCGGGTGCTAAGCTAATGGAATGGGTCATGTCAATCACATCATTCTCCTAATGATGTGATCCCGTTAATCAAATAACAACTCTTTTGTTTATGGTTAGGAAACATAACCATCTTCGATTAACGAGCTAGTCAAGTAGAGGCATACTAGTGACACTCTGTTTGTCTATGTATTCACACATGTATTATGTTTCCGGTTAATACAATTCTAGCATGAATAATAAACATTTATCATGATATAAGGAAATAAATAATAACTTTATTATTGCCTCTAGGGCATATTCCTTCAAAAGGTGTCCTTTTAAACAGGAGTGGATAGAGAAGGCAAAGCTGATCAGGTGTCCGGCTCCCCTTCCTGAGACCAGGCCGGATCCCGTGCTAGTCAGGATGTTGAAGATCGTCCCTTTGGAGGGAAGTGAGGGGGAGGACAAGGAAACTATGGCCTCCTCGAAGGAGGCTGCTCCGAATGGAAGAACCGACAATTCCTCTCCTAAGGGGAAGAAGAGGGCCGCCTCTGACGACCCGGAGACCATGGCCTCAAAGCGGGGGAAAAAGTCCTCGTCAGAGGGTCCGACGCCGGGGAGATCCTCGGCCGAACTACGCCCTCAAAGGGATCAGCCCTCCAGCGAGCCGTAAGTAGAGAAAGATTTTCCTTTAGAGGGATGAGAGAAATCCTTGCTTTTTATCTGAGAAGATTAACCAAAATTTTACTTTGTAGCTCGGACCTCAGCCCTTCTCAGCAGAGCTTGTCTTCAGGGGATCTTCTTCCGAAGATGATGGAGAGTGGAACGCCTCCCCCTGCTGTACCGCCTGGCGAGGCGGGCGACCCTGAGGTGTCGTCGCGGAGGGTTTCTCCGAATCCGGCAGGGGTGGAAGGTAGCCATATGTCCCCCCAAGGTTCTCCGCGTCCGGCCTTCGATGGAGGTCATAGGACGAGTCCGACACCGTCCGATGCGCGGTCGGAGGAGCTGATGATTCTACTGGGGCGAGCTTCTATCTCAGAGGAGCACCGTGCATTGATGGGTACGGTGATTGGAAGGATTTCGTCCGCGGAAAATGGATTGCATGAGGCTGTCAGAAGTTTGCTGACGGGTTTTGAGGTACGTTTGATAATGTACTTCGTTGTCAGTTGCGCATAAACAAGATGCGCCCTGTGTAGATAGTAGCCCCTGAGACTCTGTGCGTTGTCAAAATTGACGGCGCGCAGAGGATCATAATCCCAGGTCTAAAATGTCGCCTTTGTATACAGGTGGCGAAGTGTCCGGAATCGAGCCGAACTGATGATTTTGCCGAACTAAAGCGGCAACTTGACGTGGCAGATGCCGACATCGCGCTCGTCAACGAGCGGCTTGATGAGGCTCAAGGTATGCAATTCCTCGGGCGGCATCTGGTAAGAGGAGCTTTATGCCAGTATCTTACAATGTGTGTGCTTGACGCAGATGGTGCGGCCGCCGTGGAGAGTCTTCGGGCGGAACTTGCCCGAGCTAAGGAACAAGCCAGGAAAAGTGATGCGGCTGCCGAGAAGGCCCTTGAAGAGCTGAGAGCCGAACAGGCTGCTCACTGCCGAAGCAAGAAGGAGATGGCCGTGAAGTTAAAAAGTGCTGCTGACCGTTGCAAGTTTCTTGAGAAAGAAGACCGGGCGAGACAGACGGACTTAGAGAAGGCCGTTGCTGATGCCAAGGACGCTCGCTCTGCGATGAGAGCTGCGAAGGAGGAGCTGCGTCAGGACAGATTGCGGCTGGAAAGCCCTTTATGCTGCAGAGGAAGTTTTGCGATCCGAAGTTTGCTCCGTTGGACCGGATGTGGAGTGCGGAGGACGCCTATCTGGATTTGGCAGCGAGTGCTGCTGATGCGACCGAATACTTTCGAGATCAAGAAGATCGCGAAGTGGAAAGGCTTTTCTGGTCGCAGTTCCAGAATCCAGAGCGTCCACTGGCAGTGGACGATCGTCTGGCTCAATGGGCCGAACTGAATAGATTGTCCGGACTCGCCATGAAGTACGTCATGGGTCATCTGTGGCCGGGGAGATCGGAGCCGAAGAGTTATTTCAGCTTGGTGCAGCAATTCCTTGACGCGGTGCCACGTATCAATGCGATCAAGAGGTCAGCATGCATAGAGGGCGCACGGATGGCTCTTTCCCATGTCAAGACATACTGGGCAGAGATGGAGACCACCGTTGTTGCATCCCGAGATTTGGACAAAAGCCGAGTACCCTCCGAGCACTATTTTCAGGAAGTCCTTGAAGGCGCTCGTGTAATAGAGACGCAGTGCTCGAAGGATGCTATGTTCTGATAGCATATGTAATTATAAAGCAATATTTTGATGAATTGTAGTAGCCTTTTATACTTGTGCCTTCAAGTATTTGGAACACCTCCTGTGCGGCCGTTTTAAGATATATATACAAAATCGGAAAGATTGCAGTCGTTGGCTTCAGCCCCCACGCACATAGTGCGGGGGTGCTCGCAGAAGGCGCATTTTCACACTTAATCCAACGTCTTGGTCCTACAAAGGAGGTGATAGCGCAATGAGCTAGGCAACCGGACTATAATGCTTCACCACCTTTCACTTAGCCATAGGAGCTTGACAATGGGACTATTTAGGTAGCCCCTGGTGGCGACTGCGCTCGCCCGAATTCGGGGCGCGTATGTGCCTGGCCGGGAAACGGCCCTTCGTTAATGCGGAGGAATCCTACAGATTCCGGAGAGTCATCGAGTGGTTGACCAGTCTCACGCCATATCATGACAGTCGGTTTTCGGCTTTCTCTACTGAGGTGCTCGCCTGGCCGAACCAGGGCACAATCGCAGTAGTTCTCCTGGTGCCGCCTTAGCCGATAGAGCGGAACGTAAGGCGGCCGAACACAGGAGCCGGGCAACCCAACATTTGACCAAAATCATGACTCGGAGCTGATGCATATAAGGCCAAACTCGCGACGCCGAACACTCCCTAAGGTATTCGGTCTTTATGAGAGCGGGCGAGGTAACGCTCTGAGGTATAAGCCCCTAGTGTCCAGGTACGCGCAAGAATTCTGACGTGGCCACATGCCAAGACGCCAGCCTCCTCCTTGGTCATAGAACCAGGGGATGTGTATCAACAAGAGACAGTAAAAAAGGTTTACGCAGGGTCTTAATCTGAAAAGAATCCTTGGAACGGGTCCCTACTGCACGTCTGCGCCTGTGTCTCCGTTGTGCCGTATCCTGGACGGGCGCAGCACGACGTTCATCTGTAAAAAGAGAGCAACTAAGTTGAAAAAGGGGCGTGCCGAACAAAAGTTATATGAAATAAACAAAGTGTAAAGTAAAATATGAAAAATTGAGCTTTATTGTCTCTTATTTTATACGTGTGAAGCCCCTAGTGCAGGGGTATATGGCCACTAAGCCTTTATCAACGATACTTTTGTGCCGGACTCGTCTATCCGTGTCCGTGGTCTTAATGACCTGTTCCGATGTTCTGGCTGGTGAAGCCATTGTATTGTGGGGCTGTTAAAGCGGCCGCACAATCCTCCGCTTGGGGGAGGTGTTCTCACTGCTTCCCCTTTAAGGAGATGATGCCGCGTGGACCGGGCATCTTAAGCGTAAGAGATGCATAATGCGGTATTGCGTTAAAGCGGGCGAAAGCTTCGCGTCCCAGTAGTGCTTGATAGCGACTTGAGAATGGGACGATGTGGAAAGTCAGCTTTTCACGACGGAAGTTATCGGCAGAGCCGAAAATAACCTCGAGCCGGAGAAAACCCATGCAATGGGTGTCCGGACCTGGCGTTACTCCTTGAAAGGAGGTTTTGCTGTGGCGAATTCTTTTTGGGTCGATCCCCATGTGGCGGATTGAGTCCTGATATATCAGGTTGAGTCCGCTGCCACCGTCCATAAGGACATTTGAAAACTGGAGTCCGCCAATTATTGGATCGAGTACCAGGGCAGTCCAGCCTGGGTTCCTGACACTTCTAGAATAATCCAGATGATCGAAGATGATTGGTTTTGACAACCAGTGGCGGGATTCCTTTGGGATAGGCCGTGGGGCGCGTACCTTTATGGGCGCCGCACGTTTTGTTATGTGGAGTAAGTTTACTGTTTTTACTTCTTGTGGGAAATTCTTTTGTTTCCTGGTACTCTGCTTTTGGGGTTCGTCCTCGTCTTCGCTTGGTGTGTCGAGCCCCTTTTGTTCGGCGTTGAGTCTGCCGGATTATTTGAAAACCCAACAATCTCTGTGGGTATGGTTAGCAGGCTTTCCGGGAGTGCTGCGTATTTGACATATCCTATCCAAGATTTTGTTTAGGTTGGATAGGTCGTCCCTGTTATCTTGGAGGGGCGGCTTTTTATGATTCTGTCGTGAGCTTTTGAATCCGGCGTTGACTGCCGTGCTCTTCGGACTTTTTTCCTTAGTCCGGCGACGGTCCTTATTGCGTCGCGGTTTTCCGTTTCCATCCCTAGTTTCGGATGTACTTGGGTCACTGGTGCTGCATCTTGCCAACCAGCTGTCCTCTCCTGCGCAAAAGCGGGTCATGAGGCTTGTTAGTGCGGCCATTGTTCTTGGCTTTTCTTGGCCGAGGTGTCTGGCGAGCCATTCGTCTCGGACATTATGCCTGAAAGCCGCTAAGGCTTCAGCGTCCGGACAGTCGACTATCTGATTCTTTTTAGTAAGAAATCTATTCCAGAATTGCCGAGCTGACTCTCCGGGCTGTTGAGTTATGTGACTAAGATCGTCTGCATCCGGAGGGCGGACATAGGTCCCTTGAAAATTTGCTCGGAAAGCGTCCTCGAGCTCTTCCCAACTTCCGATTGTGTTTTCAGGAAGGCTTTTGAGCCAATGCGGGCTGGCCCTTTAAGCTTGAGGGGTAAGTATTTTATGGCGTGGAGGTCATCTCCTCTAGCCATATGTATGTGGAGGATATAATCCTCGATCCAGACTCCAGGGTCTGTTGTTCCATCATATGCCTCTATGTTTACGGGTTTGAATCCCGCTGGAAATTCATAATCCAGGACCTCATCGGTGAAACATAGGGGGTGTGCGGCACCCCTGTATTTGGGTGTGCCGGATTCTGATAATGGCTTTATTGCATTGCTTACGAGAGCTTGCTTTCTTGGCCCGTAAATGGACCTGGCTGGGCCATGATGCGAATCCTTAAGTGGGTCGCATGCCGGCTTAAGTGCGGCGCTGCTTGCCGCTTTATGCTGGCCATGGGGTCGTCTATCCGACCGTGTGGCTTTCTCACTTTTGGAATGCGAGGGCTCTAAGGCCTCCTCGTCGAATTCAGGCAGTAGCTTTCTCTTCGGATAGCTTTTAGTGCGGCGACTGTCGCCGTATTTGTCTGCGGTATTGATTACTTTACTCCATCTGATCCTGAGTGCATCTTCCGCAGTTTTTAGCTTCCGCTTCTGCTTTTTCAGGCTGCGTGCGGTTGCAACGAGCCGTTTGTGGAGGTTCTTCTGCTTGTGGGCTTGTCCGGCGTAGGGTCGTCCGGAATGCCATTTTCGCCGGGGGAGGGATGTTCGGTTTCTCTATCCGGGTTGTCCTGTTGGGACGGTTGCTCTAAGGCATGCTCGTCGTCTACCGGCTCATCCTGCTCTATGGCTGGGTCTTTATCGAGGCGGGGCTTGGGTCGGCGTTTACGCCGACGCTTTGATTGTTTTTCGAGAGATCGATCCCTCTTTCCATCCCCGTTTTCCTCGTTGTTGCTTCCTTTAGGGGTATCCACCATGTACACATCGTGAGATGAGGTGGCTGTCCAATGCCCTATAGGCGTTGGTTCTTGGTTGTCTCCTGCATCGTCGTCCATACCGTCGATGTCTTCGGAGTCGAAGTCGAGCATGTCGGTTAAGTCGTCGACAGTGGCTACGAAGTGGGTGGTGGGTGGGTTTTGAATTTCTTCATCATCCGAATCCCATCCTTGCTGACCGTAGTCCGGCCAGGGCTCTCCTGATAAAGAGAGAGACTTTAGCGAATTCAGGATGTCGCCGAAGGGCGAGTGCTGAAAGATGTCTGCGGCGGTGAACTCCATTATCGGCGCCCAATCGGATTCGATCGGCAGGGGCGCGGGGGGCTCGGAGTTCGGAAAGGAATCCGGCTCCTCGGAGTCACGGGCCATGCGGAGTGCGGGGCTGGAGTTCGGCTCGATCGCCTCTGAGATCGCAGCCCCTGAGGCAGCGTCCAACCGCTGATCCTCGATCGGCGCAGTAGGCTCCGAATCAATGGTCGGAACCGATGCGTGTGCGGCCTCCAAGGCGCTGTTCGGCGGCAGAGCTATATCATGCCCATCGAGACAGTGCGGCACGCTTGGCTGTGGCTCGAATCCGTCGAAGATCAAGTCCCCGCGGATGTCAGCCGTGTAGTTTAGGCTTCCAAACCTGACCTGATGGCCAGGGGCGTAGCTTTCGATCTGCTCAAGGTGGCCAAGCGAATTGGCCCGCAGTGCGAAGCCGCCGAAGACGAAGATCTGTCCGGGGAGAAAAGTCTCACCCTGGACTGCATCGTTGTTGATGATCGAAGGAGCCATCGGGCCTAAAGGCGACGACACAGAGGAACTCTCAATGAAAGCACCAATGTCGGTGTCAAAACCGGCGGATCTCGGGTAGGGGGTCCCGAACTGTGCGTCTAGGCCGGATGGTAACAGGAGGCAAGGAACACGATGTTTTACCCAGGTTCGGGCCCTCTTGATGGAGGTAAAACCCTACGTCCTGCTTGATTAATATTGATGATATGGGTAGTACAAGAGTAGATCTACCACGAGATCAAGGAGGCTAAACCCTAGAAGCTAGCCTATGGTATGATTGTTGTATGATGAAGTTGTCCTACGGACTAAAACCCTCCGGTTTATATAGACACCGGAGAGGGTTAGGGTTACACAAAGTCGGTTACAATGGTAGGAGATCTTGAATATCCGCATCGCCAAGCTTGCCTTCCACGCCAAGGAAAGTCCCATCCGGACACGGGACGAAGTCTTCAATCTTGTATCTTCATAGTCCTGGAGTCCGGCTGAAGGTATAGTCCGGCTACCCGAACACCCCCTAATCCAGGACTCCCTCAGTCGACTTCCCGCCGATTTCTTTCAAAGGTTCGTTCAAGCACTTACTAAATATGCCGCACCGAAGCCGCTGATTCTCCTTCACGGAGTCTGACAGCTGGGCACGAACATCTTTCAGCTCGACGCCCAGCTTGGTGTTGGCATCTTGGAGATCGTTCTTCTCCCGCCTCACCTTTGTCAGCACCTTCTCACCAGCCTTTAGCTGGCGTAGGAGGTGTTGCCTTTCCGGATTCAATCCGGCGCCATCTGCAATTTCATTTGTCAGATTCGCACCCATGCCGTGCTGCAAAATACTTATCTTTCGAAGTGTATATTACCAGAGGGGGTCTCCTTGGGCTCCCCTGCCGCGGCTAGTGCGGCCTCAAGTTGGGCTTTGCACTCTTCCAGCTCCTTGGACAGTAGGGAATTCTTTTCTGTAAGAACCTGCATAACAAATGATCCTTAAATCAGTTATTCTAACTGTTTCAAGTCTCGGGGGCTACTGGTATTATATATAATTACCAAAATTTTCTTACCCGTATGTCTTTTACATATTGCTCCATGGCTCTGGCTAGACCATTTTGAGCGGCACGGAGGTACGCATCTCCCGAGTTGAAGGCATCTAACGCCCCTTGGGAGAAACAAGCGTCGCGAAGAATTGTCCGGCGACGCCTGTGGTTCATGGCACTCTCCACCTCAGAGTTGGTGGCAGACAACCCGTCCACATCCTCCGTCGGAGGAGCGTCTGGCGCGCGCCTTGCGTTCGCCTCCGCCTCCGGACCAGGCTTTGGAGCCTGGCTGGTGGAGGCGCGATTGGCAGCCTCTCCGGATATAGTCCGGCGAGGTCTCTTTGTCCTGAAGAGAGCACGAGTGTCAATGTGCCTCGAAGGTATAACACCTGGGATAAGGGGGCGCGCCATACCTTTGCGCTGACGCCTCGGTCCGGACTGCACTTCTTTTCTGCCCACGGGGCCCTGCGGCCCCTCGTTGGCTTGTCGCCGCAGGTTCGGCCTTCCGCCTTAAAAACCTCCCCTGCAAAGTTCGGTTGTAATCAGGAAACTGAAAACACGAGAGGGCGGACACCTATTCGGGGTACTGGGACTTCGATCTCAGTTACCTGGGAGGCCGGGATTAGCCCTGGGTAATCGGCCGTAATGGCCACCAAGGCGTTGTCCTTGCTCAATTGATGGAACACTCCATCAATCAGCTCCACAGATATGTCCGGATCCTCTTGAGAGGCCGGGTCGAGGGACCGTCCTGGGTCCTCGGGTTGTGGAGGAGGGCTGCTTATTTCCTTAACAGCCCGGCGCAGTTCCTGCGTTGAAGTTCGTCAGACTGAATATTTAACAATGGGAATACAAAACGGATGGGCAAGTAAATACGACCGCTTACCCAGCTTGGGGGATTGTGCATAGAGAATCCACCCTGTGGGTTGACGCGGAGAAATTCCTCCTCTTCTCCCTTATACAAAGTGGACAAGATCTTTAGTAGAGCGGCAGCTGAATCCGGCCCCTTACGGCCGTAGCGGGTGGCGTCGTCCTCCCCGTTGAAGTCCCACATGGGGTGGCTTCTATACTGAAGCGGTTGCACCCCCCGCATAATGCATTCGGCCATAACCCCGATCATGGTTAGTCCGGAATGGGCTAACAATCTTATTCGGCCCATCAGGTAAATGATGTCCCTGTCACTTTCCCTCTGAGGGCTCCGTGGACGCCAGCTTAGGCGCTTCTTTAAGGGAGCACTGTCGAATTCAGGGAGGCCGATCCGGACAGGATCCGGCAGCGGGACGTCTTCTATATAAAACCATTCCGAGGGCCAGTCTTCGGACGCCTTCTTTGGGGTTCCGGACAGATATCCGGTCCCGGCGATGCGCCACACTTCGGCTCCGCCCACTTGATACATTGACCCCTCCTTAGAGCGGGGCACAAGGCAGAATAACCTTTTCCATAGCCCGAAATGAGCCTCGATACCCAAAAACAGCTCGCAGAGGGCTACGAAGCCCGCGTTATATCGACTAGAGGAGGGGTGAATAGGCGATTTTTACGAAAGTCTTCAATACAGTCTTCAAAACATGGGAGTTATGAAGATAAACAACAAAGATTATGCCTATTACTATGGAGTGGAAGTTAGATTACACTAGGCAAGCCATGGTCAAGTATTCAATAGAGTGAAAGCACGAAGACAGCTGCAGTGTAATAAGGATCAGGTAGGAAGAAGTTGTGAAGCCAAACAAATCATACATTCACGTTGTGAAGACAAAAGATATAGCAAGCATGCAATGGCTTCACAATGTGTAACAGTAAGAAAAGGAAGTGAAGATAAAACCAGTGACATGTTGAAGACAATGATATGTTGGACCAGTTCCAGTTGCTGTGACAACTGTACGTCTGGTTGGAGCGGCTAGGTATTTAAACCTTAGGACACACAGTCCCGGACACCCAGTCCTGAACACACAGTTCAGGACACCAAGTCCTCACCGTAATCTCCTTGAGCTAAGGTCACTTAGTCCTCGCCCAATCACTCTGGTAAGTCTTCAAGGTAGACTCCCAAACCTTCACAGACTTCGTTCACTGGCAATCCACAATGTCTCTTGGATGCTCTGAACGCGACGCCTAACCGTCTGGAGGATTCACAGTCCTCAAGTGTAATAAGTCTTCAGATCACACAGACAAGAAGACTTAAGTGATGCCCAATTTACTCTGGCTCTGGGTGGTTAGGGCTTTTCTCCTCACTAGGAATTTTCTCTCAAAGGCTTCGAGGTGGGTTGCTCTCAAACGACAAAAGCCGTGCACTGAAATCTGAGCAGCCAACCGTTTATGGTTGTGGGGGTGGGCTATTTATAGCCACTTGGCAACCCGACCTGATTTGTCCGAAATGACCCTGGGTCACTAAGGAACTGACACGTGTCTCAACGGTCAGATTTCGAACTCTCATGGCAACTTTACTTGGGCTACAAGCAAAGCTGACTTGTCCGGCTCTGGACAAGATTTGCTCTCATTGTCTTCACTCGAAGACATAGGTTTTTGATTTAGGCATCACTTAAGTCATTCTGACTTGTTCTCCTGGACCCCACTTAACAGTACGGTGGTTCCTATGACTCAACAAAAATAAAAGAACTACGAAAGATCTAAGTCTTCGAGTTCCATAGGCTTCATAACGTGTCTTCTGTTGTCATAGTCTTCAATGTGAATATCTTCATATACCACCTTTGACTTCAATGTCTTCATTCATTTTTAGGGGTCATCTCTGGTAGTAAACCGAATCAATGAGGGACTTCTACCTGTGTTTTCCTGCAATTCTCACAAACACATTAGTCCCTCAACTAGGTTTGTCGTCAATACTCCAAAACCAACTAGGGGTGGCACTAGATGCACTTACAGCTACGAAGCCCGCGATATGCAATACGGAGGCAGGCGTGAGATTGTGTAGCTGGAGGCCATAGAACTCCAGGAGCCCCCGGAGAAATGGATGGATTGGAAATCCGAGCCCCCTTATTAAATAAGGGACGAGGCACACCCGCTCTCCTTTGGAGGGATTAGGGGCACTCTCCGCTTGCTCTCCGCCATTATAGATGGCAAGGCCGGCTCGAACCGGGACCATATAGGCCGGGGGGAGAAATCCCTTGGTCTGGAGCGTCACTAGCTCGCTATGCGGGATGGAGCATCTCTCCCAATATCCAGGCTGAGGGCTGGAAGGGCGAGAGGAGGAGTCGCGACGGCTGGCCATGGTGGAATGGACCTTTGTCGGATGCGCTCTGATGAACACTCGCGAAGGGGGGAAGATGTGGTTTGGATCTAAATCCTCGTCCCCTTAAATAGGTCAGCTCATTTACGCGGCTAGGGGTGTGAATGTAAAAACACTCAGACTTTTCATATTCGTTTGACACGTGGGAAGCGGCCATTATTGGGCGTAGAAGCCAAGGAGCGCAACATCTACAAGAAACCGGACTTTATTCAACAGGTACACGGAATTTGGAGGAGAACCCGCCTTGCAATGCCGAAGACAATCTGCGCGCCGGACTCATCGTCATTGAAGCCTGGTTCGGGGGCTACTGAGGGAGTCCTGGATTAGGGGGTGTCCGGATGGCCGGACTATACCTTCAGCCGGACTCCTGGACTATGAAGATACAAGATTGAAGACTTCGTCCCGTGTCCGGAAGGGACTTTCCTTGGCGTGGAAGGCAAGCTTGGCGATACGGATATGCAGATCTCCTACCATTGTAACCGACTTTGTGTAACCCTAACCCTCTCCGGTGTCTATATAAACCGGAGGGTTTTAGTCCGTAGGACAACATACACAACAACAATCATACCATAGGCTAGCTTCTAGGGTTTAGCCTCTCCGTCTCGTGGTAGATCTACTCTTGTACTACCCATATCATCCATATTAATCAAGCAGGACGTAGGGTTTTACCTCCATCAAGAGGGCCCGAACCTGGGTAAAACATCGTGTTCCTTGCCTCCTGTTACCATCAGGCCTAGACGCACAGTTCGGGACCCCCTACCCGAGATCCGCCAGTTTTGACACCAACATTGGTGCTTTCATTGAGAGTTCCTATGTGTCGTCGCTTTTAGGCCCGATGGCTCCTTCGATCATCAACAATGATGCAGTCTAGGGTGGGACTTTTCTCCCCGGACAGATCTTCGTCTTCGGCGGCTTCGCACTGTGGGCCAATTCGCTTGGCCACCTTGAGCAGATCGAAAGCTATGCCCCTGGCCATCAGGTCAGGTTTGGAAGCTTAAACTACACGGCTGACATCCACGGGGACTTGATCTTCGACGGATTCGAGCCACAGCCAAGCGCGCCGCACTGTCTCGATGGGAATGATATAGCTCTGCCGCCGAACAGCGCCTTGGAGGCCGTACACGCATCTGTTCCGACCATTGATTCGGAGCCTACTGCGCCGATCGAGGATCAGCGGTTGGATGCTGCCTCAGGGGCTGCGATCTCAGAGGCGATTGAGCCAACTCCAGCCCGCAACTCCGCATGGCCCGTGACTCCGAGGAGCCGGATTCCTTTCCGAACTCCGAGCCCCCCGCGCCCCTGCCGATCGAATCCGATTGGGCGCCGATAATGGAGTTCACTGCCGCAGACATCTTTCAGCACTCGCCCTTCGGCGACACTCCTGAATTCGCTAAAGTCTCTCTCTTTATCAGGAGAGCCCTGGCCAGACTACGGTCAGCAAGGATGGGGTTCGGATGATGAAGAAATTCGGACTATGAAGATACAAGATTGAAGACTTCGTCCCGTGTCCGGATGGGACTTTCCTTGGCGTGGAAGGCAAGCTTGGCGATGCAGATATTTAGATCTCCTACCATTGTAACCGACTTTGTGTAACCCTAACCCTCTCCGGTGTCTATATAAACCGGAGGGTTTTAGTCCGTAGGACAACTTCATCATACAACAATCATACCATAGGCTAGCTTCTAGGGTTTAGCCTCCTTGATCTCGTGGTAGATCTACTCTTGTACTACCCATATCATCAATATTAATCAAGCAGGACGTAGGGTTTTACCTCCATCGAGAGGGCCCGAACCTGGGTAAAACTTCGTGTCCCTTGCCTCCTGTTACCATCCGGCCTAGACGCACAGTTCGGGACCCCCTACCCGAGATCCGCCAGTTTTGACACCGACACTATGCCTATGTTAAAAGTATACATGTCTGTTTGAAAACAGAAAGTTTACCGCTGTTGCAATAATTCCCTAGAAAAGTCAGAATGTGATAAAATGTTGAAACCTTTTGCATATTAAGCTCTGATAAATTTACTACAGTGGGAATTTTCTTTCATAATTTTTGGAGCTAGGGAAGTATGGATGTTGCTGCATTCTTTACAGACTATCCTGTTTAGGCAGATTGCTGTTATGTTTGCATTGTTTGCATATGTTTGCTTCTTTAATGATTCTATTTGAGGATAGGACTATTAAATATGCAGAGATTTAGTATGCAATGTTGAATAATAATTTTAGTGATTTGCTACAGTAGAGTATGATAAGGTTTTTGCAATGGTTTATACTAACTTATCTCACGAGTCCTTGTTGAGTTTTGTGTGGATGAAGCTTTTGAGATTTAGGGAGACCGTGATATGAGAGGAATTAAGGAGACACAAAAGCTCAAGCTTTGGGGATGCCCAAGGCACCCCAAGATAATATTTCAAGAAGTCTCAAGCATCTAAGCTTGGGGATGCCCCGGTTGGCATCCCACCTTTCTTCTTCAACAATTATCGGTTAGTT
>NW_024113300.1:0-43823 GCF_003073215.2 Triticum urartu | reverse complement strand
CATCATCACTATCATCATCGTATTCAGATTCAATAATTCCTTTTTCTCTAGCCCTAGCAATTTGTTCATCAAGAAATTCACCAAGGGGCACAGTAGTATCAGGCATAGAAGCAGTTTCATCATAAGTATCATGCATGCAGAAGTGGCATCATCAATAACATGCGACATATCAGAACGAATAGCAGAAGCAGGTGTAGGTGTCGCAAACTTACTCATAACAGAAGGTGAATCAAGTGCAGAGCTAGATGGCAGTTCCTTACCTCCCTCGTAGTTGAGGGATAGATCTTGGTTTTTGGATCTCTCAAGTTCTTCATAGTGTCCAGCAGATATAAATCCCAAGTGACTCAAAGAATAGAGCTATGCTCCCCGGCAACGGCGCCAGAAATTAGTCTTGATAACCCACAAGTATAGGGGATCGCAACAGCTTTCGAGGGTAGAGTATTCAACCCAAATTTATTGATTCGACACAAGGGGAGCCAAAGAATATTCTCAAGTATTAGCAGCTGAGTTGTCAATTCAACCACACCTAGAAACTTAGTATCTGCAGCAAAGTGTTTAGTAGCAACAGTAATATGATAGTGGTGGTAGCGGCAACAAAAGTAAACAGCAAAAGTAATGTTTTTGGTATTTTGTAGTGATTGTAATAGTAGCAGCGGAAAAGTAAATAAGCGTAAACCAGTATATGGAAAACTCGTAGGCACCGGATCAATGATGGATAATTATGCCGGATGCGGTTCATCATGTAACAGTCATAACATAGGGTGACACAGAACTAGCTCCAATTCATCAATGTAATGTAGGCATGTATTCCGTATATAGTCATACGTGCTTATGGAAAAGAACTTGCATGACATCTTTTGTCCTACCCTCCCGTGGCAGCGGGGTCCTATTGGAAACTAAGGGATATTAAGGCCTCCTTTTAATAGAACCGGAACAAAGCATTAGCACATAGTGAATACATGAACTCCTCAAACTATGGTCATCACCGGGAGTGGTCCCGATTATTGTCACTTCGGGGTTGCCGGATCATAACACATAGTAGGTGACTATAGACTTGCAAGATAGGATCAAGAACTCACATATATTCATGAAAACATAATAGGTTCAGATCTGAAATCATGGCACTCGGGCCCTAGTGACAAGCATTAAGCATAGCAAAGTCATAGCAACATCAATCTCAGAACATAGTGGATACTAGGGATCAAACCCTAACAAAACTAACTCGATTACATGATAAATCTCATCCAACCCATCACCGTCCAGCAAGCCTACGATGGAATTACTCACGCACGGCGGTGAGCATCATGAAATTGGTGATGGAGGATGGTTGATGATGACGACGGCGACGAATCCCCCTCTCGGAGCCCCGAACGGACTCCAGATCAGCCCTCCCGAGAGGTTTTTAGGGCTTGGCGGCGGCTCCGTATCGTAAAACGCGATGATTTCTTCTCTCTGATTTTTTTCTCATCGAAACTCAATATATGGAGGTAGAGTTGGAGTCGGAAACGCAACAAGGGGCCCACGAGGTAGGGGGGTGCTCCCCCCACCCTCGTGAGAAGGGTGTGGGCCCCCCGGACTACATCTTTGGCGAGGATTTTTTATTGTTTTTTCTAAGATGTTCCGTGGAGTTTCAGGTCATTCCGAGAATATATTTTTTCTGCACATAAAACAACACCATGGCAATTCTGCTGAAAACAGCGTCAGTCCAGGTTAGTTCCATTCAAATCATACAAGTTAGAGTCCAAAACAAGGGCAAAAGTGTTTGGAAAAGTAGATACGACGGAGACGTATCAGCCAGCCACCTATGTGCAAAGCACGTCGGTAGAACCAGTCTTGCGTAAGCGTACGCGTAATTTCGGTCCGGGCCGCTTCATCCAACAATACCGCCGAACCAAAGTATGACATGCTGGTAAGCAGTATGACTCGTATCGCCCACAACTCACTTGTGTTTTACTCGTGCATATAACATCTACACATAAACCTGGCTCGGATGCCACTGTTGGGGAACGCAGTAATTTCAAAATCCTACGCACACGCAAGATCATGGTGATGCATAGCAACGAGAGGGAAGAGTATCATCCACGTACCCTCGTAGACCGTAAGTGGAAGCGTTATGAGAACGTGGTTGATGTAGTCGTACGTCTTCACGATCCGACCGATCCAAGTACCGAATGTACGGCACCTCCGAGTTCAGCACATGTTCAGCTCGATGACGTCCCACGAACTCCGATCTAGCAGAGCTTCATAGGAGAGTTCCGTCAGCATGACGGTGTGATGACGGTGATGATGTAGCTACCGATGCAGGGCTTCGCCTAAGCACCGCTACGATATGATCGAGGTGGATTATGGTGGAGGGGGGCACCGCACACGGCTTGGAACAATCAACTTGTGTGTCCTGGGGTGCCCCCCTGCCCCCGTATATAAAGGAGCAAGAGGGAGGCCAGCCGGCCCTTGCAGGGCGCGCTAGGAGGAGGAATCCTCCTCCTAGTAGGCGTAGGACTCCCCTTTCCTACTCCTACTAGGAGAGGGAAAGGAAGGAGGAGAGGGAGAAGGAAAGGGGGATGCCCCCCCCCTTCCCTAGTCCAATTCACAAGAGGGGGAGGGGTGCGCGGCCTTCCCTGGCTGGCCCTCTCTCTCTCTCCACTAAGTCCCATGTGGCCCATTACTTCTCCTGGGGGGTTCCGGTAACCGTACCCTCCGGCACTCTAGTTTTCTCTGAAATCACCCGGAACACTTCCGGTATCCGAATATAGTCGTCCAATATATCAATCTTTATGTATCGACCATTTCGAGACTCCTTGTCATGTCCGTGATCACATGCAGGACTCCGAACTACCTTCGGTACATCAAATCACATAAACTCATAATATCGATCATCACTGAACGTTAAGCGTGCGGACCCTGCGGGTTCAAGAACTACGTAGACATGACCGAGACACGTCTCCGGTCAATAATCAATAGCGGAACCTGGATGCTCATATTGGCTCCTACATATTCTACGAAGATCTTTATCGGTCAAACCGCATAACACCATACGTTGTTCCCTTTGTCATCGGTATGTTACTTGCCCGAGATTCGATCGTCGGTATCTCAATACCTAGCTTAATCTCGTTCCAGCAAGTCTCTTTACTCGTTCCGTAATGCATCATCCCGCAACTAACTCATTAGTTGCATTGCTTGCAAGGCTTATAGTGATGTGCATTACCGAGAGGGCCAGAGATACCTCTCCGACAATCGGAGTGAAAAATCCTAATCTCGATCTATGCCAACTCAACAAGTACCATTGGAGACACCTTTAGAGCACTTTTATAATCACACAATTACGTTGTGACGTTTGGTAGCACACAAAGTGTTCCTCCGGTAATCGGGAGTTGCATAATCTCATAGTCATAGGAACATGTATAAGTCATGAAGAAAGCAATAGTAGTAAACTAAAATGATCAAGTGCTAAGCTAACGGAATGGGTCAAGTCAATCACATCATTCTTCCTAATGATGTGATCCCGTTTATCAAATGACAACTCATGTCTATGGTTAGGAAACATAACCATCTTTGATCAACGAGCTAGTCAAGTAGAGGCATACTAGTGACACTCTGTTTGTCTATGTATCCACACATGTATTATGTTTCCGGTTAATACAATTCTAGCATGAATAATAAATATTTATCATGAAATAAGGAAATAACTAATAACTTTATTATTACCTCTAGGGATATTTCCTTCAGCTAGTAGATGTAGTCAACGGTTGGATTGGATGGACACCATGTTGTAGTATGCTTCTGTTGGACACCATCAAACTCTACCCCCCCACCCCCCCCCCCCCCGAGTATCGCCATTTCAGTTTTGAAAAGAAAACAAAAGAAAATGATAAAAACTTCAAAAAATAAAATCCTTCCAGATGTAGTTATGTTACTATGTCTACTAGTTAGGAAAATTAAAAAGCATAAATTTCGACATGTTTTGCAAAAAGGTGTTATGAAACAGTAGGGGTTTTTATCATTTTGACACTAGTTGTGTCCCACTACTCAGTTTTTCCATTAGAAGTTACAACTACTCAAAAATGCCATCGATCCGTGAGATGTTTGCTCAAAAATGCCATCGTTCCGTTAGATGTTTCCTCAAAAATGCCATTAGACATTGTTATTTTCACATCAAACTCATTGACCATGTTATATGACAAAAATAAGCCTAGACCCACATGTCAGTTCTCTCTATCTCACAATGATAAGTGTGGCCCACTTGTCAGGAGTAACCAAGCGAATAATTTTATAGAAAAATAAGAACGTCGTTGGGATCAAGTGGGCCCCACACTTTATTGTAGTAAGATAGAAGGAGAGCTGGCATGCTAGTTCATAGGTATTTATGTCATTATAACATGGCAAAAGAGATTTGAGATCACAATAATGGTGCCCAGTGGCATTTTTGAACATGTGTCTAACAAAGCGATGGCATTTTGGATCAATTGAAATTCCTAGTGGCAAAACTGAGTAGTGGGACACAACCGATGGCATAAATGATAAAAACCCAAAAAGTAAAACAGCTATAACTTTTGCATACGATGTTGAAAAAACCGTATAATATATCAAAATATTCAACACGGAAATCCGGTTCCGATTTCGACCGCCATAGGCCGTTTTGCAAAAATTTTGAATCCTCAAATTCTGAAAGGAAAAAAAGTTATCCTCAAATTTAAGTATTTTTGAATTTTTGGTCAAACTGTGGTCAAACTATTTATTCAAGAAATATTAGTGTTACTAAATAATTATTGTTTTTTAGAATAATAGTTTCAAACTCAAATGGTGCTTCATGCTCAAGTTCAACTCCTAAGGGTTAATATGATTGACGGCTTACTATTGTCAGGAAAACAGCAAGTGTAGACTTGGAAACTAGGGAGAATAGAACTTGGAAGTTAAGCATGCTTAGGCTGGGGTAGTGAGAGGATGGGTTGACCAGTCGGGAAGTTAGACGATTTGGAATGAGTGGTCCATACTTGAGTAGTGAAGAGGGGTGTTACCAACCAGGACTAAAGGTGGAGGTCCAGACAGTGGCCACGTGGAGCTCCTTTAGTCCCAATTCGTAAGCCAATCGGGACTAAAGGTTTTGGGCTTTAGTCCTGATCATTTTGTCCCAGTTCCAGAACCGAGACTAGAGGCCCTCTGTAACTGGGACTAAAGGCTCGTTTTCTACTAGTGGGCGATGTCGGTACCGTTTGATGCACTCGGTCATCATCTCCTTCTTGGAGACGTTATTGAGGAGCTTCCCTACACTGCGCAGGTTCCCTTCGACTCTCGGTTTTTAGTTTGTGTTTCGTGGTGGAGTCTTGTTCAGCATGGTTTTGCCTGTACTTGTCGTCGGGTTTATTGCATAATTGTCCCTTAATCAATCATGTCATTGTGTCATTTTCCGGCTTGGTTTTGTGTATAAACTGAGTCAATTCTTGTTTTCCCTTTTTCTATCTTAGTGAAATCGGCACAGCTCCTGCCTTGCAGTCAAAAAAACAGAGGTCAGGGTTCATGGTTGAGGGAGTCCTGGATTAGGGGGTATCCGGACAGCCGGATTATGACCTTTGGTCGGACTGTTGGACTATGAAGATACAAGATTGAAGACTTCGTCCCGTGTCCGGATGGGACTCTACTTGGCGTGGAAGGAAAGCTAGGCAATACGGATATGTATATATCCTCCTTTGTAACCGATCTTGTGTAACCCTAGCCCCCTCCGGTGTCTATATAAACCGAAGGGTTTTAGTCCGTAGGACAACGATCACAACATACAATCATACCATAGGCTAGCTTCTAGGGTTTAGCCTCTCTGATCTCGTGGTAGATCTACTCTTGTAACACCCATATCTTCAATATTAATCAAGCAGGACGTAGGGTTTTACCTCCATCAAGAGGGCCCGAACCTGGGTAAAACTTCGTGTCCCTTGCCTCCTGTTACCATTCGGCCTAGACGCATAGTTCGGGACCCCCTGCCCGAGATCCGCCGGTTTTGACACCGACATTGGTGCTTTCATTGAGAGTTCCACTGTGTCGTCGCCGTAAGGAAGGATGCCTCATCTCGTTGTTAAAAACAACATTACCGCCGGAAGAGCCCTGACTGTCGGCCAAACTCTCTGGCTTGGCAGTTTCATCATGACCGCTAGTTCGGCCGCTGCACCGACGATGACTTCTCGGACCATCAAAAACAGCCTCCACGTCGGCTCGGAATTCGCTGAGCAGATGAATCCAATAGTGCTCTCTTCCCTAAACGAGCTCTTGGATTGTATCGCCGCCTTGGGAGTCGCTATAGAGTATGATCAGATTGGGCTTAAACCTGATCAAAGGGAGATTAATTCTCCACCGGTCACCCATCATATTGCGGTGGTGGAGGAACAATGCGGCGATTTAGCCTCTACCTTGAGGACTAACTATGTCCGGATTCCTGAGCTCTCTGAGCCGGATACCCGTGTACGGAAGAACATCACCCAAGCCCTGAACCTAGAGTCAGGCAGCGGGCCAGACTCATCGGGCAACACTCCGGAATCCGAACTTTCAAGATCGGAAACTCCTCGGCCCTGGGTCTTAGATCGGGTAGGGGTTCGGACTCAAATCCACCCACCCACCCAGACATAAACGATCTTTCCCACATCAGGAAAGAGCCCCATGAAACAGTACATCATTATTGGGCCAGATTCCTCCTTGTGATGAACAAGGTTAAGGACTGTCGCGAGGAAGACGCAGTCTCATTCTTCTATAATAATTGCACGGACAAGGGAATCCTTAACACCTTAAGTCGCCATGACATATCACGCTTCGCTGACTTGCGTCCATAGTACGAAAGTACTGTGCGATGGAAAGCGCCTGGAAAACCAAAACGAAATTTTGGGATAATCCAGCTTGGAATATACACCCAGTCCGAAGTAAAAGGGTGCACTATCATAAGACACCCGAACTAGTTTCAAAGAACCAAAAACCCTCTACAAGGCATGGAACCGTATTGGAGGGATGGCTTAACGGACCCTGCAAAATTCATAGTACAGCGGATACCATACCAACACACAGCCTTAGAGCATGTTGAATACTCCGGCAGGTGGCCAAAAGTGGTGAGGACCTTCTCATCCCAAATGCCACAAAGCACCATCCCGTGGATAACAATACGGTATTAACGGTCTTTGAAACCTTCGCATCAAATAATAGTCGCAAGCGAACACTCCGCAGCCTCGCCGAAATCTGCCACGTAGCAGCAATGAATCCATGTAGTGACACGGCTATTACCTTCAATGCCAGTGACGAACCCAAATTCCGAACAGCCCGAGCACCAGCTGCACTGGTCCTCAGTCCAATTGTGGACGGCTTTCGACTCACCAAAGTACTCATGGACGGTGGTAGTGGATTAAACCTCATTTATGAGGAAACTCTTCAAAACATGGAAATAGACAGGAACCGCATTAAGCAAAGCAGCACAACCTTTAGAGGAATCATCCCCAGTTGGGAAGCACGATGTGCTGGGAAAATCACACTAGATGTGGTATTTGGCACGCCGGAGAACTATAGGTCCGAAGAAATTACATTCCAAGTGGCCCCGTTCAGTAGTGGATACCACGCCCTTTTAGGACGGGAGGCGTTCACGATCTTCCAAGCCATACCCCATTATGGGTACATGAAGCTCAAAATGCCCGGGCCCAACGGAATCATCACTCTCGCTAGTGATCCGGACACAACACTCTGCGCCGAAAACAAAATAGCCGCATTGGCCCTCGAGGCATTATCCGAAGCCCTTTCGGCCGAGGAATTAACTGCGCTACGCTCCACAGTGGACAGGGATGACGTGATACTTGACAAGAGATCCAAGTCCACCTCTTTTAAACCAGCGGATGAAATAGTCAAATTCCAAGTCCATCCAACGGACCCTACAAAAACAGCCTCCATCGGGGCACAGTTAAACCCCGTCGTGGACGCCGCACTACGAGAGTTCCTGCGCG
Source organism: Triticum urartu (assembly GCF_003073215.2). Taxonomy (NCBI): domain Eukaryota; kingdom Viridiplantae; phylum Streptophyta; class Magnoliopsida; order Poales; family Poaceae; genus Triticum; species Triticum urartu. Next base: position 35,862 of record NW_024113300.1, on the reverse strand, counting down.
AGAATTGGGACATATTCTCCTGCCACCCATCAGACATGCCAGGAATCCCACGCAGGCTGGCCAAGAATAGCCTCAATATCCTAAAGGGATTCAAGCCGGTCAAGCAGGCTCTTCGGCATTTCTCTGAACCTAAGAGACAAGCCATGGGAGAGGAACTAGCCAAGTTATTGGAGGCCAGATTCATTAGAGAAATAAAACACCCGGACTGGCTAGCAAACCTGGTGATGGTACCAAAGAAGGACAAATCCTGGCGCCTATGTGTCGATTTCAAGGACCTCAACAAGGCTTGCCCAAAGGATCCCTTCCCCCTCCCCCGCATCGATCAAATTATCGATGCTACCGCAGGACACAAGTCATTGTGTTTCCTCGACGCATACTCCGGCTACCACCAAATCAAGATGGCGGAGTCCGACCAAGCTACAACGGCATTTATCACACCATACGGCCCCTTATGTTTCAACACAATGCCTTTTGGGCTCAAAAACGCCGGCACAACATATCAGCGCATGATTCTGACATGTCTGGAGAAACGGATCGGCAAAACAGTAGAGGCATACGTAGATGATGTGGTCGTCAAAACCAAGCACGTCGACTCTCTAATAGACGACTTGAGGCTCACATTTGACAACCTCCGAACATACGACATCAAGCTCAATCCGAAAAAATGTGTTTTCGGCGTACCAGCCGGAAAGCTCCTGGGCTTCATTATCTCCAGTAGAGGAATTGAAGCTAATCCGGCCAAAATCCAAGCTTTGTCATAGTTGGCTACCCCAACAGACCTCAAACAAATACAGAAAATAACTGGATGTGTGGCGGCTCTAAGCCGCTTTATCTCCCGCTTAGGAGAAAAGGCATTACCCCTTTATCGCCTCCTTCGACGCACCGAACACTTCAAGTGAACGGACGCTGGCACAGCCGGATTGGAAGAAATAAAAGCCATACTGGCAACCAACCCAATCCTAGCCGCACCAAACATTGGCGAACCAATGTTGTTATACATTGTGGCAACTCATCAGGTTGTAAGCATAGTGCTCGTCGTCGAACGAGAAGCGGACGGGCATAAATTCCCTCTTCAAAAGCCAGTATATTATGTATCCACCGTCCTCACTCCATGCAAATCACGGTACCCACATTATCAAAAGATAGCCTATGCGGTATTCATGGCATCCCGGAAGCTGCGACACTACTTTCAAGAGTGTTCGATTACAGTAGCCTCGGAAGTGCCACTTAATGATATTATAAAAAACCGCGATGCCACGGGCCGGATTGCCAAATGGGCCATTGAGCTCCTCCCGTTCGACATAACATACAAACCTCGGCGAGCCATTAAATCACAAGTATTGGCTGACTTTGTCGCCGAATGGACGGAAGCCGAACTCCCTAAAGAGTACGGCGCATACTCCAATTGGATCATGCACTTCGACGGCTCCAAAATGCTGGCTGGTCTGGGGGCTGGCATCGTCCTGATGTCCCCAACCGGAGATACAATGCAATACGTACTGCAGATACTATATACAGACTCCAACAACGCAGCCGAATACGAAGCCCTGTTACATGGTCTTCGGATGGCAGTTTCCATGGGCATTCAATGCCTGGAGGTGCGTGGGGATTCAAACCTTGCAATATCCCAAGTAAATGGAGACTTCGATGCCAAGGATCCGAAGATGGCGGCCTATCGAAATGCCGTCCTAAAGATGTCAGCTCGGTTTGAGGGGCTCGAATTTCACCATGTGGCCCGGGAAAACAATCAGGCGGCAGATATCCTCGCCCGCATTGGTGCAAAACGCGATGCGGTCCCCCCCCCAACATCTTTTTGGAGAGGTTGTTTAAACCATCCGTCGTATGGGAAGGGGACACCGGTAACAATAGTCCGGACCCGGCGACAATGCCCGATACCAAACACTCTGACATAATCGGAGGCTCTCCCACCGAAATAACACCTTCAGCCCACATCATAATGGCCATTATTGCCCCGTGGACAGAACCATTCTTGGCCTACCTAACTAGGCAGGAACTTCCCAAGGACCAAAATGAGGCACGCTGCATAGTGCGGCGATCTAAAGCCTACAAGGTCCACGAGGGAGAGCTGTATAAAAAAAGCACTACCGGAGTCCTTCAAAGGTGCATCTCCGAAGAGGAAGGGCGGAAGCTTTTGGCAGAAATTCACGCCGGACTCGGCGGCCACCACGCCGCAGCCCGGGCCCTTGTAAGCAAGGCCTTCCATACAGGGTTTTATTGGCCGACGGCCTGGGCAAACGCACATGACTTGGTCCAACGCTGCGCCGGTTGCCAGCTTTTTGCAAACCAAAGCCACATGCCACCCACCGCCCTCCAAACAATCCCCATTACCTGGCCCTTCGCGGTCTGGGGGCTTGACATGGTTGGACCCCTTAAAGGGGGAACCCATAAGAAAAAATATTTACTGGTCATGGTGGATAAATTCACCAAATGGATAGAAGCCAAACCTATTAAAACAGCCGAATCCGGACCGGTGATAGACTTCATATCCGGGGTTGTACACCGTTATGGCGTCCCCCATAGCATCATCATTGACAACGGCACGAACTTCACGGCCGGCGAGGTAAAACTCTGGTGCAGCAACATGGGCATCAAGCTCGATTATGCTTCCATCTATCACCCACAAACCAACGGCCAAGTTGAGCGAGCGAATGGTCTTATCATGAGCGGCATTAAACCCAGCTTAGTGCAGTCCTTAAAGGAGTCTAACACGCACTAGGTAGAGGAGCTCGACTCCGTACTCTGGGGGCTGCGGACCACGCCGAATCGTACCACCGGATATACACCCTTCTTTATGGTGTACGGCGCAGAGGCAATTCTGCCCTGCGACATAATTCATGACTCACCTCGAGTGCGCATGTACGAAGAAAGAGAAGCCGAGCTTGATTGGCAGGACAGTTTGGACACCCTGGAGGAGGAGCACGATGTGGCGAAAGCCCGTTCCGCATTCTATCAGCAATAGGCCCGCAGATACCAAAGAAGAGAAGTACGGGCCAAAACTTATGACGTTGGCAAGTTAGTTCTACGCCTGCCGGAGAAGAAAAAGTCCAAGCTCGAGCCCAAATTGGGAAGGTCCCTTCATTATTGACCAAGTTCTGACCGGTGGAGCATACCGTCTGCGGGACGCATCGAATAATCGACTTGAGCCGAACCCATGGAACGCAGCCAGGCTCCGAAGATTTTACGCCTAGCATCGGACTCTATGTTTGTCTCCTTCCTCTGTCCAGTTTTTGCATATACATTATCTGTCTTTTTTCTCTTTCTTTCCTTTTTTTATTCTTTCTCAAGGCCTTCAAGGGCCAACTTGTGCCTCGCTTGCACACTATAGATGCGCTAACCGCGCTTATTATACATGGGGGCTTCTTACACAGAAGCTTAATTATCTATCTGAGCTTCATCGCCCCGCCAACATTTTATTCTTCCGCATGTACCTTTTCTTCGCCATTATATGCATCGATATGACTTAAGTTTTGGCCATGCTGGGTTGCCTGGCTCTTGTATTTATGCCCTACGTTCCCGTTAATTCGGCTAGGGCATAAGGGGAGCACCTCTGCGATTGTTACTGCCGAGTCAGTCGGATGTGTACCTCAGACTGGGTGAAGCCGAAAGCTAGTGTTCTTAAGGGAATATTCGGTCGGCGAACAAAAGATGATTTTTATTTATTTTCCATATATGCCCCCAGATGTTTTTTCCTGCGTCTCCGCTCGCAGTCCGGACATGCACTTTAGGGCATGCGTACCCAGGGAAAGGAACCCCTAACGGAACTATTCTCCCTGGAAGATGTTTCTTACTACCCATGTAATATAACATAACTAGTTGGGCACTTATCTGTTCAAGCACTAATGACCCCTACGCCTGGTTTCCACGCATACCCCGGTTCTTATATAACTGAGCGGGTATTCGGACACACTCCGGACTATCGGGTCCCGAGGTTGAAGCGAAAAGGTCCGCCATGACAAATGATCTACAATCCGGCTAGAAGGCATTATACATGTCACTTTAATTACATAGTCATGTAGACTGACTAAATTCCTCTTCTATACCATCCAACAGGCGGTCTAGCCTACAATCCTGTTGGGAATACTTTGCGGCTAATTCTACTTGCCCATAGACTAAGCTAACGGGGATCTCTTTCCCATCAGGCCCCATAGGTCCGACCTCGGCCATGTGGTTCGGGTCAGCCTTGGTATACCGCGTCTTCACCATGGCCTAGGCTTCCCTGGAACCTTGACGGTAGGCCGATATCTTCCATAATCGGAAGCGCCGCCGTGCTCCCTTGAGCTTCTCCGCAAGCTCTCCAATGCCTTCTGGCAGGGAGACTGATGGCCACAAGGCCTGTGCAATACCTTGCATCACCTGCCGAACTTGTTCATGCAGTTGTGAGAGCTCGGATAGAAGATCACCCGCAGACCCGGGCATCTCCTCCGCGGGACGACCCGTCAGATACCTGCAGACATAACTCTGTTAGCCGGCTTCTCCGCCGTCCCCTTTTTAAGGGTTCGTTCAAGCACTTACTGAAAATGCCGCGTCGAAGCCGCTTATTCTCCTTCTCGGAGTCTGCAAGCTGGGCTCAAATATCTTTTAGTTCCATGCTCAGCTTGGTATTGGCGTCTTGGAGATTGTTTTTCTCCCGCCTGACCTCAGTCAGCACGCGTTCGCCAGCCTTTAGCTGTCGTATGGCATGCTGGTCCTCCGGATTCTCTCCGGATTCATCTGCAATATCTACTGTTAGATCTGTAGCCACGCCGCACACTATATGGTACCTATCATTCTTTGAAACAAATGTTACCAGCTGGGGACTTTTTAGGTTCCTTCAATGCGGCAACGGCGGCCCGAAGTTGGGTCTTGCATTCCTCCAGGTCCTGTGACAGTCGAGTATTCTTCTCTGTAAGAACCTGCACAATAGATGATCCTTAAATCAGTTCTGCTAACTGTTTCAAGTCTCAGGGGCTACTGATACATATAATCGTCAGATTTGCTTACCCGTACATCCCTTACATACTCGTCCGTGGCTCTGGCTAGACCATTTTGAGCAGCACGGAGGTACGCGTCTCCAGAATTGAAGGCATCAAATGCCTCTGGGGAGAAGCAAGCGTCACGAAGTACGGCTCGGCGACGCCTATGATTCATGGTGCTCTCCACTTTTGAATTTGTAGTGGATAGTCTATCAGCATCCTCTGTAGGAGGAGTATCCGGCGTCCGCCCCATGTCGGCTTCCGCCTCTATGTCTGGCCATGGAGCCCGACTGGTGGAAGCATGATCGGCAGCCTCACCGGACATATTCCGGCAAGCGTTTTTTCTGATTAAGAAACATGGACGTCATTACATTTTGAGAAAGACGACAACCACGGAGCGGGGTTTTTGTCATACCTATGCGTCGGCGTCTCCGTCCTGACCGCCTTCCTTTTTGGCCAGCCCGGCCTCGGTGCCTCTTGTTGGCGAGTTGCTGCGGGTTCGGCACGGCGTCCCGAAGGCCTTCCCTGTAAAACACCATATGTATATGGTAGGTGAAGTGTCTAAAAGGGGATCCTAGTTTTTGGAGTTGGGATTTTTGGTTTTTCTTACGTGCGACGCAGGAAGCAGTCCGGGATAGTCGGCCGTAATGGCCACCATGGCGTCATCACGGCTTAATTGATAGAACTGTCGGTCTATCAGCTCCACGAATATGTCTGGATCTTCTTCGAGTCCGGGACCGAGGGCCCGGTCAGGGTCCTCTGGTTGTGGAGATGGGCTGCTGACCTCCCTTATGGCTTTTCGCAGTTCCTGCCGCAAGATGGCAAGGTGAGTACCTACGATAGAGAATGCGGGAAGAATGGGAGTGACGAGATATAACTCACCCAGCTTGGAGGTTGTACATGGAGAATCCATCCCGTGGCTTGATGCGGATGAACTCCTCTTCCTCTCCCTTGAACAACTCGGACAGAATTTTTGCTAAAGCAGCAGCGTTGTCCGGACCCTTACGCCCGCAACGGGTGGCATCATCTTCCCCGTTAAAACACCATAGGGGATGCCCTCGATATTGAAGTGGCTACACTCCCCGCATTATGCATATTGACATAACCTCGATTACTGTCAACCCTGATTGAGCCAGCGCTTTAATCCGGTTCATCAGGTAAAGGACTTCTCCGTTGACTTCCTCCTGGGGGCTCCGTGGGCGCCAACTTCGGCGTTTCTTCAGAGGAGCATTGTTGAACTCAGGAAGACCCCGCCGAAGAGGGTCCGAAAGGGGGACGTCCTCCATATAAAACCATTCCGAAGACCAGTCTGGAGTACCGGATAGGTATCCGGTTTCGGCGATGCGCCATATTTCGGCTCCGCCCACTTGATAAAGTGACCCCTTCTGAGTGCGGGGGACGAGGCAAAATAACCTTTTCCACAGCTCGAAATGAGCCTCGCAGCCCAAGAATAACTCGCAGAGGGCAACATAGCTGGCGATGTGTAATATGGAAGCAGGAGTGAAATTATGCAGTTGGAGGCCGTAAAACTCCAGGAGCCCGCGGAGGAACGGATGAATTGGAAATCCGAGTCCCCTTAATAAGTAAGGAACAAGGCACACCCGCTCCCCCGTAAAGGGACTGGGGAAGCTCTCCGCTTGCTCCCCGCCATTGTAGGTGGCGAGCCCGGCTCGGACGGGAACCATATACGCTGGAGGGAGAAATCCCTTGGTCTGCAATTCGACTAATCGACTATGTGGGATAGAATACCTCTCCCAATCACCGGGCTTAGGGCTACGGGGGCGGGAGGAGGAGCTGCGGAGGTCGGCCATGCTGGAGTGGATCTTTTCGAAGCGCGCTCCGATGGATTCTCGCTGGGGGAGGATGGTGTGGATTGGATCTAAGAATCCCCATCCCTTTAATACACAATTTATTTATCTGGCTAGGGGGCGAATGTAAAAATGCCCTGGCGCCTCGTATTCATTTGACGCGTGGAAGATAGCCCTTATTGGGCACAGAAGTCAAGAGGTCCTACATTTATGGGGCCGGACACTGCTTAACAAACGTTCGAAATTTGGAGAAGAACCCGGCTTGCAATGCCGAGGACAATAGTGCGTGCCGGACTCATCGTCATTGAAGCCTGGTTCGGGGGCTACTGAGGGAGTCCTGGATTAGGGGGTATCCAGACAGCCGGATTATGACCTTTGGCCGGACTGTTGGACTATGAAGATACAAGATTGAAGACTTCGTCCCATGTCCGGATGGGACTCTACTTGGCGTGGAAGACAAGCTAGGCAATACGGATATGTATATCTCCTCCTTTGTAACCGACCTTGTGTAACCCTAGCCCCCTCCGGTGTCTATATAAACCGGAGGGTTTTAGTCCGTAGGACAACATACAATCATACCATAGGCTAGCTTCTAGGGTTTAGCCTCTCCGATCTCGTGGTAAATCAACTCTTGTACTACTCATATTATCAAGAATAATCAAGCAGGACATAGGGTTTTACCTCCATCAAGAGGGCCCGAACCTGGGTAAAACATCGTATCCCCTGCCTCCTGTTACCATCCGCCTTAGACGCACAGTTCGGGACCCCCTATCCGAGATCCGCCGGTTTTGACACCAACAATGGTCCTTATAGATTATTCTTGTATTTCCGGAAAGCTATGCTTGCCTTGAAGATTAAATATGGCTGCCCCCCCCCCCCCCCCCGGTTCCAGACATAAGATGTTCTAACTTTTTTCTAATCTGACTTTTATCTGAATCTGATGTATAGAGACACGTTCTAGTATGTTTGTTCGCTCATTTCAGTCCATATGTAGTTCATATTAAAATATGCAAAACATCTTTTGTTTGTGAATGGAGAGATTAGCTACCAAGGACAACATGTTGAAAGGAAGTGTCTTGGGAATTTTTCCACCTTTTTCCTGTTGTGATAGAAATCACTGGGCATCTACAAACTGCGGCACATGGAAATGTTTCAAGTGTAAACTACTTCCTCTGTCTTATAATATAAAAGTGTATTTTACACTAGTCTAGTTCAATACATGATCAACCTACACCGTCGATCCAGTCCATTTGATCAACATCTGGGAGAACTCCTAAACCTTAATTTGGCATGTGCTCCTCATGCCGGCCCAAGCACACGCATGTAAGGCATGATCTAGCTACCTAGCCTTCTACTGATTCAATTCGGCCAGGCTAGCTTCACTACACACTACATGCACGGTCCTTTTCCCGATTAAGCTCACGCTTCAGTCCTTGCCAGAACTAAGCCGGCGGGCCCGACGTGACAGCGACGCAAGTGCACGCGGCCTTTACCCGATCGAGCATAGATCGCGCCGCAAAACAAAGGGAAACACCATACGGCGGCCGTGCGTACGTTTGTCGCACGTGCTTAAAAACACACATTCATCCTTACGCTCGCTCACGCGCACGTGTGCCGAACTGCATGCCGAACCGAGAAAGTTTTAGCCTTAAAACCCATCGATCGATCCTCTGCTTTCTTGCTTCTATGCTCTGTCTCTCTCTCCAAGATCGAAACGAATAATTAAGAAGAGAGTTTGCCCTGCCGTGCCGGAGCCGGAGAAGGCAACGATGGGCAACGACGGCGAGGCAGACGTTGCTGCATCGACCAAGGAGCAGGGGAGGGCGATCATACGCACGGCGAAGAGGGCGCTGGAAGACGGGCATGCGAAGGGAGGGCAGAGCGTCGGGAGCGGTTCCTGGAGAAGAGGAGGAAGGCTACCACTACGGTCGCCGCGGCCCAAGAATCCTCGTCGTCGTCGTCGTCGTCTCCGGCCATCAGCTTTTAGCTAGCTGTATGTATCTGTAGTTCCCCTCGCCTCCCGATAGCTTAGCTGTTAGCGTCATGCCATTCGATCACCGGCTTGGCCATTAATTTGCTTGTACGGTACTACTCAAGGAAGAAGGAACACTGGCCTCTTTTTTCTCCATGTAGCTAAGTTAGTGCATGCGCATTTTCAGATCACCAAAAGCATCACTTGGTCATTGGACGGCTCGCGCTTTTTAGAGAACAACTAGGACTAGGGTTTTTTTTAGATGCTCAGACTCCCGAACCCTATGTGCCGCTCACTGCGTGACGAAGAGTTTGACGTTCCGGTTATGGGAACCTTCTGGAAGGTTCCATTCCGGTTTAACTGGTTTTGATAACCTTCTAGAAGGTTCCTAAACCGGGTGTTTTACTCCTTTTTTGCCATTTTCATTTTTTCCCTTTATTATTTTATCCCGTTTTTGTATTTTTGTTTCCTCTTCATATTTAGTTTTCTATTTCCAAAACTGTTCAGGAATTTCAAATATTTTTACCTAATTTAGGAAAATCAGAAATTTTCAAAACGTTTTTTTATTCCCGTTTCAAGAATTGTTTCAAAACTTCAAAAAATATTCATACTTCTTGTTCCAGTTTTTACAAATTTTATATAAATTCAAAAAATGTGTGTGTTTCCTAAAAATGTTTGGCAATTTCAAACAATGTGTGTTTTCCAAAAATCTTTCTAGTTTTCAAATTTGTTCAAAAAGTCAAAAAATTGTTCGTGTTTTCCAAAAATGTAAGGAAATTTCCAAAAATATTTTTTTTAAATATAATTTGAAAAAATAAACACATTCTTAAGATTTGTTCACAAATTACAAAAAAATGTTTAAATTTTCGCAAAAAAATGAAATTTTGAAGAAAAAATGTGTTCTTAAAAATTGTTCATAATAATAACAATAATACAAAAAACGAATCGCTACAGTGATCAGGCCGCAATAGTGAACCAGGACACTACTGTAGATTTGGCGTCAAAGTGCAAAACCCTCGCTATTGTGCCTGCTAATGGGCCGTCTGTGTGTTGCTCCTTCATTCGTCAGGAGACAAGGAAGAAGAGCAGTGAAGGTCAACGTATATGACCGCACACGGACCACACGATCTATTTCGGTCGAAGGAACCATGCGCAACCGGCCGAGCGTCCGCTGGCCAGCCAGATAAAATGGTTCACCTTCATATTTTTGGATTGTGAAGCAAATCGGTACAACTGCGTCTATGCTTTGCTACGGGCTACAAAGTCTACAACGTATATAAATAAATCAGATAAATGATTAAAATTATTTTTATGGTCAAAGTCATTTCTTCCTCGTACGCTCACGCTATTCGGACATCAAACGGGTGGCCAATGGGCTTTCCATAATACAACCATTTCAACAGTCCGAGCTTCCCCAAATCTAGACCGTATGGGGAATGTGGTTGTTCTGATTATCCTCGTGTTATTTTCAACACGCACATCCAACATAAAAAGAACACCCCACGATGTATCATTTCCTTTTTCTGTCGGACCCTCTCCTTCCCACTTGGTTTCCGTCGTAGAGGGACATTTCTTGCTAGAGTCCTCTCCTTTGAAATCGGATGAAGCCGACTTCAACTTCCCCTTGGTGCCCTCTCTTCTTCACACCGTTCTTCCCCACAGACCACCAAGGAGTCCCTCGTCAACCAACCCGCGCTCCACCCTGATTCCCTCCCCCATTTTCATGTTGATTTGCCACCGCTATTGTGACGCCCCCGATTTGACCGTACACTAACCATACACGCAAACGTGTACGATCAAGATCAGGGACACACGGGAAGAAATCACAACACAACTCTACAAATAAAATAAGTCATACAAGCATCATATTACAAACCAGGGCCTCGAGGGCTCGAATACAAGAGCTCGATCATAGACGAGTCAGCGGAAGCAACAATATCTGAGCACAGACATAAGTTAAACAAGTTTGCCTTAAGAAGGCTAGCATAAACTGGGATACAGATCGAAAGAGGCGCAGGCCTCCTGCCTGGGATCCTCCTAAACTACTCCTGGTCGTCGTCAGCGGGCTGCACGTAGTAGTAGGCACCTCCCGAGTAGTAGTAGTCGTCATCGACAGTGGCGTCTAGCTCCTGGGCTCCAACGTCTGGTCGGAGCAATCGAGTATAGAAAAGGGGGAAAAGGGGGAGCAAAGCAACCGTGAGTACTCATCCAAAGTACTCGCAAGCAAGGAGCTACACTACATATGTATGCCTTGGTATCAAATGGAAAAGGGGTATCATATGTAGACTGAACTGCAGAATGCCGGAATAAGAGGGGGATAGCTAGCCCTTTCAAAGACTACGCTTCTGGTAACCTCCATCTTGCAGCAGAAGAAGAGAGTAGATGGTAAGTTCACCAAGTAACATCACATAGCATAATCCTGCCCAGCGATCCTCTCCTTGTCGCCCTGTTAGAGAGCGATCATCGGGTTGTATCTGGCACTTGGAAGGGTGTGTTTTATTAAATAACCGGTTCTAGTTGTCATAAGGTCGAGCTACAACTCCAAGTCGTCCTGTTACCGAAGATCACGGCTATTCGAATAGATTAACTTCCCTGCAGGGGTGCACCACATTTCCCAACACGCTCGATCCCCTTTGTCCAGACACACTTTTCTGGGTCATGCCCGGCCTCGGAAGATCAACACGTCGCAACCCTACCTAGGCACAACAGAGAGGTCAGCACGCCGGTCTAAATCCTATGCACGCAGGGGTCTGGGCCCATCGCCCATTGCACACCTGCACGTTGCGTGGGCGGCCGGAGAGCAGACCTAGCAACCTCCATTACAAAGGAAGTTACGTTACGCGGTCCAACCCGGCGTGCGCCGCTCAGTCGCTGACGTCACGAAGGCTTCGGCTGATACCACGACGTCGAGTGCCCGTAACTGTTCCTGCGTAGTTAGTTAGTGCGTATAGGCCAGTAGCCAGACTCAGATCAAATACCAAGAACTCGTTAAGCATGTTATCTTGAAGTCAACGCGAACGCCGACCAGGGCCAGGCCCACCTCTCACATGGGTGGTCTCAACCTGCCCTGTCGCCCCGCCACAAAGATCCACATAGAGGGCCGTCGAGAAAGTATGTCCTTCCAGCCCCCAATTCGTGAATCAACCGCAGGTACTCAACGAGCCGACCCGAATTTAGTCACAACATATATCATGTGTAGTAGGTTGATACATCTCCAACGTATCTATAATTTTTGATTGCTCCTTGCTATATTATCTACTGTTTTGGACTATATTGGGCTTTATTTTCCACTTTTATATTATTTTTGGGCCTAACCTATTAACCGAAGGCCCAGCCCAGAATTGCTGTTTTTTGCCTATTTCAGTGTTTCGAAGAACCGGAATATCAAACGGAGTCCAAATGGAATAAAACCTTCGGGAACGTGATTTTCTCACCGAACGTGATCCAGGAGACTTGGACCCTGCTCCAAGGAACAAAAGAGGCGGTCACGAGGGTGGGGGGCGCGCCCCCCTGTCTCGTGGGCCCCTCGGTGCTCCTCCGGCGTACTCCTTCCTCCTATATATACCTACGTACCCCCAAACGATCAGAACAGGAGCCAAAAACCTAATTCCACCGCCGCAACTTTCTGTATCCACGATATCCCATCTTGGGGCCTGTTCCGGAGCTCCGCCAGAAGAGGGCCGTCATCACGGAGGGCTTCTACATCATCATAGCCTCTCCAATGAAGTGTGAGTAGTTTACCTCAGACCTTCGGGTCCATAGTTAGTAGCTAGATGGCTTCTTCTCTCTCTTTGAATCTCAATACAAAGTTCTCCCCCTCTCTTGTGGAGATCTATTCGACGTAATCTTCTTTTTGCGGTGTGTTTGTTTAGACCGATGAATTGTGGGTTTATGATCAAGTCTATCTATGAATAATATTTGAATCTTCTCTGAATTCTTTTATGTATGATTGGTTATCTTTGCAAGTCTCTTCGAATTATCCGTTTGGTTTGACCAACTAGATTGATAGTTCTTGCCATGGGAGAAGTGCTTAGCTTTGGGTTTGATCTTGCGGTGTCCTTTCCCAGTGACAGAAGGGGCAGCAAGGCATGTATTGCATCGTTTCCATCGAGGATAACAAGATGGTGTTTATTTCATGTTGCATGAATTTATCTCTCTACATCATGTCATCTTGCTTAAGGCGTTACTCTGTTTTTAACTTAATACTCTAGATGCATGCTGGATAGCGGTCGATGATTGGAGTAATAGTAGTAGATGCAGAATCGTTTCGGTCTACTTGTCACGGACGTGATGCCTATATACATGATCATGCCTAGATATTCTCATAACTATGCTCAATTCTGTCAATTGCTCAACAGTAATTTGTTCACCCACCGTATAATACTTATGCTCTTGAGAGAAGCCACTAGTGAAACCTATGGCCCCCGGGTCTATTCTCATACATCAATCTCCATCACTTTAATCTTGCTTTGCTTTTTTACTTTGCTTTACTTTTTACTTTGCATCTTTATACCAAAAATACCAAAAATATTATATCTATCAGATCTCACTCTCGTAAGTGACTGTGAAGGGATTGACAACCCCTAATCACGTTGGTTGCGAGTAGCTATCGTTTTGTGTAGGTACGAGGGACTTGAGCGTGGCCTCCTACTGGATTGATACCTTGGTTCTCAAAAACTAAGGGAAATACTTATGCTACTCTGCTGCATCATCCCTTCCTCTTCGGGGAAAACCAACGCAAGCTCAAGACGTAGCAAGAAAGATTTCTGGCGCCGTTGCCGGGGAATCTACGCAAAAAGTCAACATACCAAGTACCCATCACAATCCCTATCTCTCGCATTACATTATTTGCCATTTGCCTCTCATTTTCCTCTCCCCCACTTCACCCTTGTCGTTTTATTCGCCCTCTCTCTCTCTATCCTCCCTCTCTATTTGCCTCTTTTGCCCGTTTTCTCTTGTTTGCTCGTGTGCTAGTTTGCTTGCTTGTCGTTATGTCTGAAATTGGGGAAGTTATCACCAATATGGGCGATAACAATATCATGGAAAATTCTGACGCTCCTGCTGAAGAACCCCTACCTACCATACAAAAAGATTTCGAATCGGTAGTGGTAATATTATTGGAAAAGGAGTTATTCAAGATTTCTTTACTTGTGCCGGTGCTTTTCCCTCTATGGGCGGTTCTATTCTCCATAGAACTAGTAGTCTTGCGGATGCTATTGCCATGCTTATCATTGAACTTGAAAGGCAATTTATGCATATGCACCCATCTATAATAAAAGAAGCCAAAGAAATCTTTGCGCACTATAGGGTGGACGTTGGTCGTCCTCCCATAGAATCTATCCTCTTCGATCAACAAGAAATTATGCGCTTTCAATCTCCTGACTATGTTGCTTTTAATAAAAAACCTCAGAAAAAAGTTGCCAACCAATATTTTAATTGATAGAATCTCTGAACTTAACGATGATTTGTCTATTCGAAATAATGAGCTAGGATACTCTCTTGAGTCTAGGCTCACAAAGTTCTGTCAAAAGAATGCTTATAATGATGAATTGGTTGTACAATACGAAGGGCCGAAAGAGGAACCTATACCTCCTAAAATTGATCTTGGGGACTTTTGTCCTATTAAATTTAGCCCTTTTGATTACTTTTGCTTGCCTCAAAGAAAACTTGCTGCTGAACATAGAGAATATGAAATGAGATTCACCGATCTATGTTATTACTACGGCACAACTTAGATATATCCTCGATTTTATGCCTAGCTAGGGGCGTTTAAACGATAGGCTTGTTGGGAGGCAACCCAATTTTATTTTTATTCCTTGCTTTTTGCTCCTGCTTAGTAATATATTTATTTATCCTCTGGTTTTGGTTGTGTTTTTTTGTGTTTATTAGTGTTTGTGCCAAGTAAGAACCGTTTGGGAGACTTAGGGAAAGTCTTGTTGAACTTGTTGTAAAAAACAGAAACTTTAGCGCTCACGAGAACTGCTGTCATTTTTATTTGAAGAGTGCTATTTAGTTAATTCTTTTTGTAGATGATTAATAGATAAATTACTCACGTCCAGCAATTTATTTTAGAATTTTTGGGGTTCCAGATCTTGCGCTAGCATACAGATTACTACAGACTGTTCTGTTTTTTTAGAGATTCTGTTTTTCGTGGTTGTTTGCTTATTTTGATGAATCTATGGCTAGTAAAATAGTTTATAATCATAGAGAAGTTGGAATACAGTAGGTTTAACACCAATATAAATAAAGAATGAGTTCATTACAGTACCTTGAAGTGTCTTTTGTTTTCTTTCGCTAACGGAGCTCACGAGATTTCTATTTGAGTTTTGTGTTGTGAACTTTTCAAGTTTTGGGTGAATTCTTTTGATGGATTATGGAACAAGGAGTGGCAAGAGCCTAAGCTTGGGGATGCCCATGGCACCCCCAAGATAATCCAAGGACACCAAGAAGTCAAAGCTTGGGGATGCCGGAAGGCATCCCCTCTTTCGTCCACTTCCATCGGTAATTTTACTTCGGAGCTATATTTTTATTCACCAACATGATATGTGTTTTGCTTGGAGCGTCTTGTATTATTTGTGTCTTTGTGTCTGAGTGCCACAATCATCCTTGTTGTACACACCTTTTGAGAGAGCCATACATGAATTATAATTTGTTAGAATACTCTATGTGCTTCACTTATACTTTTGAGCTAATAGTTTTGCTCTATGTGCTTCACTTATATCTTTTGAGCGTTATAATTTTGCTCTATGTGCTTCACTTAGATCTTTTAGAGCACGGTGGTGGATTTGTTTTAAAGAAACTATTGATCTCTCATGCTTCACTTAAATTATTTTGAGAGTCTCTTAATAGCATGGTAATTTGCTTAATAATAATATGCTTGGTATTCAAGATTTGTGAAACTTTCTTTTGAGTGTGTTGAATAAGAAAAGATTGAAGCATGATAATTGTTTTGAGATATGGAGGTGATAATATTAAAGTCATGCTAGTTGAGTAGTTGTGAATTTAAAGAATACTTGTGTTAAAGTTTGTGATTCCCGTAGCATGCACGTATGGTGAACCGTTATGTGATGAAGTCGGAGCATGATTTATTTATTGATTGTCTTCCTTATGAGTGGCGGTCGGGGACGAGCGATGGTCTTTTCCTACCAATCTATCCCCCTAGGAGCATGCGTGTAATACTTTGCTTTGATAACTTCTTAGATTTTTGCAATAAGTATATGAGTTCTTTATGACTAATGTTGAGTCCATGGATTATACGCACTCTCACCCTTCCACCTTTGCTAGCCTCTCTAATACCGCGCACCTTCACCGGTATCATACACCCACCATATACCTTCATCAAACATCCACTATACCTACCTATTATGGCATTTCCATTGCCATTCCGAGATATATTGCCATGCAACTTTCCACCATCCAGTTTATCATGACACATTCATCATTGTCATATTGCATATCCTGGTACACCCCAGGAGGCATTCATATAGAGTCATATTTTGTTCTAGGTATCGAGTTGTAATTGTTGAGTTGTAAGAAAAATAAAAGTGTGATGATCATCATTTTTAGAGCATTGTCCCAAGTGAGGAAAGAATGATGGAGACTATGATTCCCCCATAAGTCGGGATGAGACTCTGGACGAAAAATAAATAAAAGAGGCCAAAGAAGCCCAAAAAAAGAGAAAAAAGAGGCCATAAAAAAAGAGAAAAGGCCCAAATAAAAAAATATAAATAAAAATGAGAGAAAAAGAGAGAAGGGACAATGTTACTATCCTTTTACCACACTTGTGCTTCAAAGTAGCACCATGATCTTCATAGTAGAGAGTCTCTCATGTTATCACTTTCATATACTAGTGGGAATTTTATTATAGAACTTGGCTTGTATATTCCAATGATGGGCTTCCTCAAATTTCCCTAGGTCTTCATGAGCAAGCAAGTTGGATGCACACCCACTTAGTTTCTTTTTGAGCTTTCATATACTTATAGCTCTAGTGCATCCGTTGCATGGCAATCCCTACCCACTTGCATTGATATCTATTGATGGGCATCTCCATAGCCCGTTGATACGCCTAGTTGATGTGAGACTATCTTCTCCTTTTTCTCTTCTCCAAAACCACCATTCTATTCCACCTATAGTGCTATATCCATGGCTCACGCTCATGTATTGCGTGAAGATTGAAAAAGTTTTGAAAAAGTTAGAGTATGAAGTAATTGCTTGGCTTGTCATCGGGGTTGTGCATGATTTAAATACTTTTTGTGGTGAAGATAGAGCATAGCCAGACTGTATGATTTTGTAGGGATAACTTTCTTTGGCCATGTTATTTTGAGAAGACATAATTGCTTTGTTAGTATGCTTGAAGTATTATTATTTTTATGTCAATATGAACTTTTGTCTTGAATATTTCGAATCTGAATATTCATATCACAATTAAGAAGATTTTCATTGAAATTATGCCAACTAGCATTCCGCATCAAAAATTCTCTTTTTATCATTTACCTACTCGAGGACGAGCAGGAATTAAGCTTGGGGATGCCTGATACGTCTTCAACGTATGTATAATTTTTGATTGCTCCATGCTATATTATCTACTGTTTTGGACTATATTGGGCTTTATTTTCCACTTTTATATTATTTTTGGGACTAACCTATTAACCGGAGGCCCAGCCCAGAATTGCTGTTTTTTGCCTATTTCAGTGTTTCGAAGAAACGGAATATCAAACGGCGTCCAAATGGAATAAAACCTTTGGGAACGTGATTTTCTCACCGAACGTGATCCTGAGACTTGGACCCTGCTCCAAGGAACAAAAGAGGCGGTCACGAGGGTGGGGGCGCCCCCTAGGGCGCGCCCCCTGCCTCGTGGGCCCCTCGTGCTCCTCCGGCGTACTCCTTCCTCCTATATATACCTACGTACCCCCAAACGATCAAAACAGGAGCAAAAAACCTAATTCCACCGCCGCAACTTTCTGTATCCACCAGATCCCATCTTGGGGCCTGTTCCGGAGCTCCGCCGGAAGAGGGTCGTCATCACGGAGGGCTTCTACATCATCATAGCTCTCCGATGAAGTGTGAGTAGTTTACCTCAGACCTATGGGTCCATAGTTAGTAGCTAGATGGCTTCTTCTCTCTCTTTGAATTCTCAATACAAAGTTCTCCCCTCTCTTGTGGAGATCTATTCGATTGTAATCTTCTTTTTGCTGGTGTGTTGTTGAAGACCCGATGAATTGTGGGTTAATGATCAAGCCTATCTATGATAATATTTGAATTCTCTGAATTCTTTATGTATGATTGGTATCTTTGCAAGTCCTCTTCGAATTATCCGTTGGTTTGGCCAACGAGATTGGTAGTTCTTGCCATGGGAGAAGTGCTTAGCTTTGGGTTCGATCTTGCGGTGTCCTTTCAAGTGACAGAAGCAGCAAGGCACGTATTGCATCATTGCCATCGAGGATAACAAGATGGGGTTTATTTCATATTGCATGAATTTATCTCTCTACATCATGTCATCTTGCTTAAGGCGTTACTCTGTTTTTAACTTAATACTCTAGATGCATGCTGGATAGCGGTCGATGAGTGGAGATAGTGTTAGATGCAGGAATCGTTTCGGTCTACTTGTCACGGACGTGATGCCTATATTACATGATCATGCCTTAGATATTCTCATAACTATGCTCAATTATCAATTGCTCAACAGTAATTTGTTCACCCACCGTAGAATACTTATGCTCTTGAGAGAAGCCACTAGTGAAAACCTATGGCCCCCGGGTCTATTCTCAATCATATCAATCTCCATTCACTTCTTGACGGAGGTTCCAAGTCTCCTGGATCTTATCTGATGAGAAAATCACATTTCCGAAGGTTTCATTCCGTTTGGACTCCGTTTGATATTCTATTTCTCCGAAACACTGAAATAGGCAAAAACAGTAATTCTGGGCTGGGCCTCTGGTTAATAGGTTAGTCCGAAAAATAATATAAAAGTGGAAAATAAAGCCCAATATAGTCCAAAATAGTAGATAATATAGCATGGAGCAATCAAAAATTATAGATATGTTGGAGACGTATCAAGCATCCCCAAGCTTAATTCCTGCTCGTCCTCGAGTACGTAAATGATAAAAAGAGAATTTTTGATGCGGAGTGCTACTTGGCATAATTTTAATGTAATTCTTCTTAATTGTGGTATGAATATTCAGATCTGAAATATTCAAGACAAAAGTTCATATTGACATAAAAATGATAATACTTCAAGCATACTAACTAAGCAATTATGTCTTCTCAAAATAACATGGCCAAAGAAAGTTCATCCCTACAAAATCATATAGTTTAGTCATGTTTCATTTTTCACACAAGAATGCTCTCATCATGCACAACCCCGATGACAAGCCAGCAATTGTTTCATACTTTAGTAATCTCAAACCTATAAACTTTCACGCAATATATGAGCGCGAGCCATGGACATAGCACTATGGGTGGAATAGAATATAATGAAGGGGGTTATGTGGAGAAGACAAAAAAAGTAGAAAGTCTCACATCAACGAGGCTAATCAATGGGCTATGGAGATGCCCACCGATTGATGTTAATGCAAGGAGTAGGGATTTCCATGCAACGGATGCACTAGAGCTATAAATGTATGAAAGCTCAACAAAAGAAACTAAGTGGGTGTGCATCCAACTTGCTTGCTCACGAAGACCTAGGGCACTTGAGGAGGCCCATTCTTGGAATATACAAGCCAAGTTCTATAATGAAAAATTCCCACTAGTATATGAAAGTGATAACATGAGAGACTCTCTACTATGAAGATCATGGTGCTACTTTGAAGCACAAGTGTGGTAAAAGGATAGTAACATTGTCCCTTCTCTCTTTTCTCTCATTTTTTTGGGCCTTTTTTATGGCCTTTCTCTTTTTTTGGGCCTTCTCTTTTTTATTCCTCACTTGGGACAATGCTCTAATAATGATGATCATCACACTTCTATTTATTTACAACTCAATGATTACAACTCGATACTAGAACAAAGATGACTCTATATGAATGCCTCTGGCGGTGTACCAGGATATGCAATGAACCAAGAGTGACATGTATGAAAGAATTATGAACGGTGGCTTTGCCACAAATACTATGTCAACTACATGATCATGCTAAGCAATATGACAATGATGAATGTGTCATGATGAACGGAATGATGGAAAGTTGCATGGCAATATATCTCGTAATGGCTATGGAAATTCCATAATAGGTAGGTATGGTGGCTGTTTTGAGGAAGATATAAGGAGGTTTATGTGTGAAAGAGCGTATCATATCACGGGGTTTGGATGCACCGGCGAAGTTTGCGCCAACTCTCAATGTGAGAAAGGGCAATGCACGGTACCGAAGAGGCTAGCAAGGATGGAAGGGTGAGAGTGCGTATAATCCATGGACTCAACATTAGTCATAAAGAACTCACATACTTATTGCAAAAATCTACAAGTCATCAAAAACCTCGGTACTACGCGCATGCTCCTAGGGGGATAGATTGGTAGGAAAAGACCATCGCTCGTCCCCGACCGCCACTCATAAGGAAGACAATCAAATAACACCTCATGTTTCAAATTTGTTGCATAACGTTTACCATACGTGCATGCTACGGGACTTGCAAACTTCAACACAAGTATTTCTCAATTTCACAACTACTCAACTAGCATGACTTTGATATTATTACCTCCATATCTCAAAACAATCATCAGGCATCAAACTTTTCTTAGTATTCAACACACTCATAAGAAAGTTTATTATTAATCTTGCATACCAAGCATATTAGGATTTTAAGCAAATTACCATGCTAATAAGACTCTCAAAATAATCTAAGTGAAGCATGAGAGATCAATAGTTTCTATAAAACAAATCCACCACCGTGCTCTAAAAGATATAAGTGCAGCACTAGAGAAAAACTATAAAACTCAAAAGATATAAGTGAAGCACATAGAATAAAACTATAGAGCTCAAAAGATATAAGTGAAGCACATAGAGTATTCTAACAAATTCCAAATCATGTATGGCTCTCTTAAAAGGTGTGTACAGCAAGGATGATTGTGGTAGACTAACAAGAAAATACTCAAATCATAAAAGACGATCCAAGCAAAACACATATCATGTGGTGAATAAAAATATAGTTCCAAAAACAGGGCAAAAAATGAAGACTCCCACCTCCCACCACCGACC
Source organism: Triticum urartu (assembly GCF_003073215.2). Taxonomy (NCBI): domain Eukaryota; kingdom Viridiplantae; phylum Streptophyta; class Magnoliopsida; order Poales; family Poaceae; genus Triticum; species Triticum urartu. Next base: position 14,924 of record NW_024113300.1, on the reverse strand, counting down.
TAAACCCTAGCCGCCCTCCATGCTGGCGATCTCCACGTTCAACCGTGGGGCAGGACTTTTGATCCGCTCATTCGCTCTGGCGTCCTTTCCTCTTTCCTTTGGTTATCATCTTCATGGCGGTGCATGCATCCATCTCGCTTGGGTTGGATTTTTCCCCCGGAATGGCCTTTTCTCAGGAGATCTGGCGCTCTTTTCGGAGGACGGTGCATCCTACGGAACGATCTGGCCACTTCATCATGGTGGTCTCTTTTGCTCGGAGTTCCTTCCGACTGGATGAGGACAATGTTGGTCTCTCTCTTGAAGCTGCTCTTGGAGGGTATTGTTCCTCACTTAAGGTATCTTGCCTACGAGACCGTGTATTCTCCTTTCATGTCTCTTGCAAGGATGTTGGGTTTTTCATTCTGCACCAAAGATCCTTTGTGTGCGACCATTTTAAGTGTTTCTTTCATCTTTGGGGACGTGGGGGTCCTGATGGGGAGCAAGAGTTTAAGCGTTGGCAATTAGAGTGTCAACAGGAATGGATCTTGGTTAGTCCCTCAAAGGCTAGAGCCAAATTAGGGTTGTTAGCCATGAAAAACCCTCCGGCCAAATCATCTCTTAAAACCTCTTTGGGTGCCAAGAAGAAGCTTAGGTTTGCCACCTTCATTAACTATGAGGCGTGCAAAGGTTATAGTTATCCTACCTCCTCTCAAGATTGTTTAACTGTTCGGGAGGCTGGTTATGTGGTTAATTCTGATGAGGAGCCTTCCTCGCCGGAGATACACACCCCCTCGCCGCCGGTGGCCATCAAATTTGGATCTTTGCCACCTTCTCCGGAATCTCCGCGTTCGGTTCCTTCTTCATCCGGATCTTCAGGGATTTTGAAAGTTATTGTTGGGCCGAAGTTCTCGGGTTCAAAAGATTTTCCTAATGATCTAGATAGCGCTGGCCCACCTAGCCCTGACACCCTAGGCCCAGATACTGTCAATGCCCCAATCGACGTATCTGATGATGATTCTATTGATGCTGGACCTCAGGCTGCTCATATTCCATCCCCATAGGATATTGTTTCCGATCTGCAGAGTTTTGATGAGATGATTGAAGACCTCACTGCCAAGTTTTGGGACTGTCAGCATTGTTTGGGTATGGCCCACACTTCAGCGACCAGCACAAATTTGGTCCGGTGCCGCAAGTGCTTTAGGTCTGGTCACATTAAAAAAGATTGCGTCCGCCAACTGCCCGAGTCGTCCATCTAGGTGCCCAAAGTCCCATCGCCAGGTTTCGTTTCTCGCACCCGCACAGAGCAGCTGGCCTCTCCGCCTTCCAATCCACCGCCGCCCCCCAAAAAACCCCAATCTGCTACTTCTTCATCGCCGTCGCCGACTACATTGCAACCCCCTGGGGTCTCTCCGCCTGATCTCTCAATGGCGGTCTATGCTCTCGACCCACGGATTTTTCTTCCGGCCGGCTACGACATCATCGACGGTGGTGGAGACAGACTGCCGCGCACCTACTTCACCTCTCAGCAGCCGCCCCCGCGCATGCATGAGCAGTTCATGGTGGCCCTCGCCAGTGCCACCCGCTCATCTAGTGGCCATCAGGCGGGAACAGGTGCTGCACTTCATCACCCAGACCCTGCAAGTTCCGGTACGTTCCGCTCAGCCATGGGTTCATGGAGTTGGCCTGTTTGAGATGGATGACCCAGTCGTCCGTGGATCCTTTACCTTGCATCCGCCTTTTCCTTTGGGCCTAGACGAGGAGGGAGAAGAGTTCTTTGTCAGATTTATTCCGCATGATCATGGAGAGGGGTTTCGTGCACTGCATGGATATCGTACGGGCTGGCTTATGTTCATCGGAATCCCTTTGGATTATCGGAACACGCAGGGACTTGCTGATGTGGTCGGGACTTTCGGTCAGTTTCATTATTGGAACCACACTGACCGTCGACGCGCCCGCTCCCTTGTCCGCGCTTCTTTTCCTAATAATGCTCTGGTTCCTCGCGATGTGGTTTTCTGCGAGTTCGCCAATTGGGGTGAAAAGAGAGAGATTCTTGGAGTCTATGCTATAGCTGTCTGGTGAGTTTGCTGAAGCCATGATTGGGGCGGATGAGGATCCGATGCCGTTGGATGGCAATCCACATCCGATGCCTGGAGAAAACCCCCCGCAACCTTTTTGGGCTATTCCACCTTACCCAGCTTTAGGGTGGAATGCCGTCCCGCCACATCATCAGCCAGTTCAGCAAGGATTCAATGGTTGGGAACAGAATGTTCAGCAGGATGAGGGCTGGGGTGCTTGGGAAGATCAAGCTCAGAATCAGCCTGTGGATGATAATCAGGACGTCGTGCAGAATGAGGAAGAGGTTGAACAGAACTCCATGGTAATGGACGCGCCTTCTTTTGGTTCCTCTGGCTCTGTGGCAACGAATGACCATCAGGGTCTCAATTTGGAGGTCCAGCAACAATTGCACCAGCCTGTGGTTGACCCAATTCAGTTGGGCATTGTGCGTGTAGTTTACGGGCCGGTTCTGCCGCCACAGATGATCTGGGAACGAACTTTCCGTATGATGCTACCTGAGATTTGTTACTGCACGGATCCCCTGCTCTCTTTCTTTGTCAGTGCTCCCACCTTTTGTCTTGCCCAGACACTTTTGGCCATGGGCGATTGAGCTAGAATTTATCAATCAGATGGCAGCTGCTGGTTTCTTCTCGTCGGCCCGGTGCGCTCCCAGGAACAGGTCTTCAGTTATAATTGCGCCGCTACAGCCGCAGTCACTTACCATGACAGAACCAGAGCAGTCTACTCAGGAGGTACAACACGTGGAGGAGCAGCCGCCCAGCCAGGATATTTCTTCGGGGGATTTTCAGTTCCAGGCTCAGACACCTCCTATCCTTGGGAAGCGAACATCCAGCAGATCACGCAAGGCTGCCCAGTTGGTTGCTGTAGAGCCAGAATTCTCCACCAGACGGGTAACTCAGAGCTGCGCCAAGGCGACAGGTTTCAAGCCCATCTCTGCCATCCCGATGAGGACTTCAAGCCTATGTCGACCGCGGGCTAAGAAGCCATGCCTCCCTGTGCCGGAGCTGAACAAAGATGGAGTTGCGCTTCCACCTCCGACGCCTATCCCTACTCTGCAGTTGCTGGGTGAGGCGCTGCAAATCCCTCCTGAAGATCTTACGGTGGCCAAGCTTATGGCGGGCCCGGAGTTTGATGAATCGACCAAGCCTCCCAATGATGATTGATCTTGTTTATTTTGGATGGGGATGGGTTCAGAGACCTCATTTCTTTTGGGTCATTATTATTCTGGACTTATGTGTGTTGGGTCTATCTGTCGTTTGGGTGAACTTTGTTATGCTCTGTTACTCATTCTGTTATGCAGTTATGAGTTTACTATGCTTTTATTACTGCGTTTATGGATCATACATCTTATCGTAATTGGCGAGTGTTGTGCTGGAATGTGTGTGGCCTGAACTCTGAGGACAGGCAATGGGATGTCAGGGCTAAAATTGAAGAGAGCAAATGTTCTATCATATGTCTGCAAGAAACTAAGGTCGAGCATTTTGATCAGAGATCGGTATGTGCTTTTTGTCCGCGTAGGTTCGATCGATTTGCGTTTTCCCCTTCTGTGGGAGCCTCAGGTGGTATACTGGTTATTTGGAATTCAGCAGTTTTTAGTGGCACTCTGGTTGAGGTACAACGCTTTGGCCTAGTTATATCTTTCAAGTCTGTGCATAATTCTGAAACTTGGACTTTGATGTCTGTCTATGGCCCATGCCATGGGCCACAACGGGATGATTTTGTTCAATGGTTGTATAACCTTCCTATACCTCTGGATCAAAACTGGCTCTTACTTGGAGATTTCAATTTTATCCGTTCTTTGGATAATAGGAATAGGCCTGGGGGAGATGTTAATGATATTTTTTTTGTTCAATGAGATCATCGGCCATCTAGGTTTGCTTGAGTTACCACTGAAAGGCAGAGCCTACACCTGGTCTAATATGCAGGAACAGCCTCTTTTGGAGCAGCTAGATTGGTTTTTTACTACTGTTGACTGGATATCTGCTTATCCGAATACAGTAGTATTTCCTTTGGCTAAAACCTCCTCCGATCATGTGCCTTGTGTTGTGTCAATCGATACCACTATTCCGAAGTCGAAGATCTTCCGCTTTGAGAATTTTTGGGTGGAAATGCCAGGTTTTCTTGACTATGTTAAGACCTCTTGGGAGGAGCCCGTTGCTGTGGGTTATCTGCACCTGCCACTTTGTCTGTTAAATTCAAGAGGTTGAGACTTGCACTCAAGAAGTGGAGCACTAATCTTTCCTCCTTAAAAAGGTTGGCCACTAAATGTTCATAGGTGGTTTTGTATTTTGATAACCTTGAGGAACTCAGACCCCTGACCAGACCTAAGTTCAACTTCAGGAAAAGGGTCAAGCTTCAGTATGAACACGTACTGAAACTGCATCATATATATTGGAAGCAGAGGTGCACCATCAGATATATCATGGTGGGGGACGAAAACTCCAAGTTCTTTCATGCTATGGCCTCGGAGAGGCTAAGGCGAAACACGATCTCCTCATTGCAGAGAGAGGATGGCTTTGTTGTTAGTGATCATGACCAAATGGCAGGAATTTTATGGAACTCCTTTAAGTCCAGAATGGGCCAAGCACAGGGCATCTCCATGGGTTTTGATCTTTCCTCTCTGATTGTCCCTGTCTTGGGCCTTGAGGAATTGGACGCTCCCTTTTCTGATGACGAGATTTCTGCGGTACTTAAAGATCTGCCTACTAATCGGGCACCTGGACCTGATGGGTTTAAAGGTATGTTTGTCAAGAAATGTTGGACTATTATTGAGACAGATTTCAGAAAGTTAGTTAAGGACTTTTTTGAGGGGAGGATCAGCTTGCAGAATATCAATTCTTCCTTCATCAACCTCATCCCCAAAATGTTGACGCCAATGGGCCCTAATGATTTCAGGCCTATTTCCTTAACTAATACCTGCCTCAAATTCCTCACCAAACTGTTGGCCAATCGACTGCAAAAGGTAATCCTCAAGTGCATACACAAGAACCAATATGGTTTTTTGAAACATCGATCTATTCAGGATTGTTTGGCATGGACGTTTCAGTACATCTATCAGTGTAAGCAATGAAAGAAACCAATCATACTCTTAAAGTTGGATTTTGCTAAGGCTTTTGATACTGTTGAGCATGAGGCCATTCTGGCTCTGCTTATGGCAAAAGGTTTTCCCCCCAAATGGATTGGTTGGGTCAAGGAAATTTTGTCCTCTGGTGACTCTCAGGTACTTCTTAATGGCATCCCTGGCAATCACTTTAAGTGTAAGCGTGGGGTTAGGCAAGGGGACCCTTTTTCTCCATTGCTTTTTGTTTTGGCAGCAGACCTGTTGCAGTCGGTTGTTAACAAGATGTTACTGGATGGTACTCTCTCTCTGCCAATTGATTGCAATGACAAGGATTTTCCAATAATCCAGTATGCTGATGATACTATCATGCTACTCCCTGCGGATGAAGCCCAGCTCCTAGCCCTCAGAGCTATGTTGCAGGTTTTTGCTGAACCTACTGGTCTCAGAGTAAACTTTGCTAAATCCATGATGGTACCTATTAATGTCCCTGAAGCTGAGGCTCTTCGGCTTTCTCAGGTCTTTCAATGTACTCTAGGATCACTGCCATTCACCTATCTTGGCCTCCCCTTGGGAACGACCAAGCCCATGATCCTTAATCTGATGCCCTTGGTGGATTCACTTGAGAGGCGTTTGACTGCAAGTTCAGCTATGTTGAACCAAGGTTGCAGACTCCAGTTGCTGAGATCGGTTCTTTCGTCCAGGCCTATATACTTCCTCTGCTCCCTATCCATTCCACCTGGCATCATCAAGCAATTAGAGCGGATTATGCGCCAATGTCTTTGGAGAGGAAACTCTGATACACCAAGGCAATCCCTTGCAGCGTGGGATATGGTTTGTAGACCCAAGGAAAAAGGAGGATTGGGGGTCATTAACTTGCAGCTTCAGAACCAAGGGCTCCTCATTAAACACTTACATAAATTCTACAATAAAGCGGATATACTCTGGGTATCCTTGTTGTGGGATTCATACTATGATGGAGTTGTCCCTCATGCCACTGTTCTTTGTGGCTCCTTTTGGTGGAAGGATATTTTTAAGTTAGCTGATAATTACAGAGCTGTTGCCTCTGTTTCAGTTAACAAAGGGGACTCGGTTTTGTTCTGGTCTGATGCTTGGAATTTGGGTGGTTCAACCATGCCTTAGAGACATAGATTGCCTCGGTTGTTCTCTTATGCTTTGGATGATAAGATTTCTGTGGCAGATTTCATTGACAGTCACGAGAGGGCCTCTTTCTTTCAGTTGCCTATTTCCCAGCAGGCTGCTACTGAACTTGATTCGCTCACTGTCTGGGTGAACAATTTGGATAGGGACCCGTTGGCTAATGATGTTTGGTCTTGGGTAGGACCCATGGGAGCTTACACTTCAAAGAGCTACTACACCATCATGCACTCTCATATGGTCACCATTCAGCCTTGCAAATGGTTATGGAGTAGTCGATGTACGCTGAAAATCAAGGTTTTTGCTTGGCTCCTATTCTTTGACAGACTCAACACCAAGGACCTGCTGGTGAGGAGGCACTGGCGGGCTGGGGATGCTGATAATCTTTGTGTGTTGTGCCACCAGCATATTTATGAGGATCGTCAACACCTGTTTTTTTCCTGTAACTTTAGTATGAGGATCTGGACTTATTTGCAGATTGACTGGTCTGGTGGTTCTAATGTCCATCAATGCATCTCTTTGGCCAGACAAAGATTTGCTAAATGCTTTTTCTTTGAGGTGGTGTTCACAGCAGCTTGGAACATTTGGATTCTTCGGAATGGAAGGACTTTCAAAGGGGAACGACCTACGTTTAGTGCTTGGCGTTGTAAATTTGTACATGACCTAACTTTGCTTTCTCATAGAGTTAAGGCTCATGTTAGACCCCTCCTCCTAGCCTGGTTGGAAGGGTTACCTTGAGTTCTCCTTTGTATAGGTAGGTTTAGGTAAGTTTGCCTCCCTTGGCTCTCTTTTGTTTCTTTCTGTATATAGTTAACTTGTACTGGACTATGGCTCCATTTGGAATAAAAGACTGTGAGGTTGTGCCTTGCAGTAGTTAGTCAAAAAAAATATAGCTCCAAGTAAAGTTACCGATAGAAGTAGACGAAAGAGGGGATGCCTTCCGGGGCATCCCCAAGCTTTGGCTTTTAGGTGTCCTTAGATTATCTTGGGGGTGCCATGGGCATCCCCAAGCTTAGGCTCTTGCCACTCCTTGTTCCATAATCCATCAAATCTTTACCCAAAACTTGAAAACTTCACAACACAAAACTTAAAGTAGAAAATCTCGTGAGCTCCGTTAGCGAAAGAAAACAAAACACCACTTCAAGGTACTGTAATGAAATCATTCTTTATTTATATTGGTGTTAAACCTACTGTATTCCAACTTATCTATGGTTTATAAACTATTTTACTAGCCATAGATTCATCAAAATAAGCAAACAACACACGAAAACAGAATCTGTCAAAAACAGAACAGTCTGTAGTAATCTGTAGCTAACGCAAGTTCTGGAACCCCAAAAATTCTAAAATAAATTGCTGGACGTGAGAATTTATCTATTAATCATCTAAAAATAATTAACTAAATATCACTTTCCAAATAAAAATAGCAGCAATTCTCGTGAGCGCTAAAGTTTCTGTTTTTTACAGCAAGATAAAAACTTTCCCCAAGTCTTCCCAACGGTTCTACTTGGCACAAACACTAATTAAACACAAAAAACACAACCAAAACAGAGGCTAGATAAATTATTTATTACTAAACAGGAGCAAAAAGCAAGGAATAAAAATAAAATTGGGTTGCCTCCCAACAAGCGCTATCGTTTAACGCCCCTAGCTAGGCATAACAAGCAAGAATAGATCTAGGTATTGCCATCTTTGGTAGGCAATCCATAAGTGGCTCTCATGATAGATTCATATGGTAATTTTATTTTATTTCTAGGGAAGTGTTCCATGCCCTTTTTTAATGGAAATTGGAATCTAATATTCCCTTCCTTCATATCAATAATTGCACCAACCGTTCTAAGGAAAGGTCTACCGAGAATAATAGGGCAAGAAGGATTGCAATCTATATCAAGAACGATAAAATCTACGGGCACATAATTCCTATTTGCAACAATAAGAACATCATTAATTCTTCCCATAGGTTTCTTAATAGTGGAATCCGCAAGATGCAAGTTTAGAGAGCAATCATCAAAATCACGGAAATCTAGCAAATCACACAAAGTTTTGGGAATAGTAGAGACACTAGCACCCAAATCACACAAAGCATAAAACTCATAATCTTTAATTTTAATTTTAATAGTAGGTTCCCACTCATCATAAAGTTTTCTAGGGATAGAAACTTTCAACTCAAGTTTTTCTTCATAAGATTGCATCAAGGCATCAACGATATGTTCGGTAAAGGCTTTATTTTGACTATAAGCATGAGGAGATTTTAGCACAGGATTGCAACAAGGAAATACAATCATCAAAGAGCAATTTTCATAATTAAATTCCTTGAAATCTAATATAGTGGGTTTAGCATCATCTAGGGTTTTATTTCTTTTAATCCCACTTTTATCAATTTCACCATCAAGATCTAAATACTCCGAATTTTTAGAACGCCTTCTAGGTAAAGGTGGATCATATTCAGTCCCATCATTATCAAGATTAATATTGCAAAACAAAGATTTAATAGGGGACACATCAATAACTTTTAGATCTTCATCATTATTTTCATAGGAACTAGAAGAACACGCTTTAATAAAGGCATCTTTCATAGCACGCGTCCTAGCGGTTCTTTCTTGCACTCATCAATGGAAATTCTCATGGCTTTGAGAGACTCATTGATATCATGCTTAGGAGGAATAGATCTAAGCTTTAAAGAATCAACATCAAGAGCAATTCTATCAACGTTCCTAGCCAAATCATCAATCTTAAGCAATTTTTCTTCAATCATAGCATTAAAATTCTTTTGAAGAAATAAATTCTTTAATATTAGATTCAAAATCAGAGGGCATCTTATTATAATTTCCATAAGAATTGTTGTAGGAATTACCATAATTATTAGAGGGATTACTAGGATAAGGCCTAGGATTGAAATTTCCTCTATACGCGTTGTTACCAAAATTGTTCCTACCAACAAAATTCACATCCATAGATTCATTATTATTCTCAATCAAAGTAGACAAGGGCATCATTAGGATCAGAAGAAACACTCTTATTAGCAAATAATTTCATAAGTTCATCCATCTTTCCACTCAAAACAATTAATTTCTTCTATCGCATGCACCTTTTTATTAGTAGATCTTTCAGTATGCCATTGAGAATAATTAACCATAATATTATCTAGGAGTTTAGTAGCATCTCCTAAAGTGATTTCCATAAAAGTGCCTCCCGCGGCCGAATCTAAAAGATTTCTAGAAGCAAAATTCAATCCGGCATAAAAATTTTTGTATAATCATCCACAAATTCAAACCATGAGTAGGGCAATTACGTATCATTAATTTCATTCTCTCCCAAGCTTGTGCAACATGTTCATGATCAAGTTGCTTAAAATTCATAATATCGTTTCTAAGAGAGATGATCTTAGCGGGAGGAAAATACTTAGAGATAAAAGCATCTTTGCACTTGTTCCATGAATCAATACTATTTTTAGGCAAAGATGAAAACCAAGCTTTAGCACGATCTCTAAGAGAAAAGGAAATAGCTTCAATTTAACAATATCATTATCGACATCTTTCTTCTTTTGCATGTCACACAAATCAACGAAGCTATTAAGATGGGTAGCGGCATCTTCACTAGGAAGGCCGGAGAACGGATCTTTCATGACAAGATTCAGCAAAGCAGTATTAATTTCACAAGATTCAGCATCGGTAAGAGGAGCAATCGGAGTGCTAAGGAAATCATTATTGTTGGTATTGGTGAAGTCACACAATTTAGTATTATCTTGAGCCATCGCGACAAACAAGCAATCCAACACACGAGCAAACAAAAAGCAAACGGGCAAAAGAGGCAAATAGAGAGGGAGGATAAGAGAGAGAGGGCGAATAAAACGGCAAGGGTGAAGTGGGGGAGAGGAAAACGAGAGGCAAATGGCAAATAATGTAATGCGGGAGATAGGGATTGTGATGGGTACTTGGTATGTTGACTTTTGCGCAGACTCCCCGGCAACGGCGCCAGAAATTCTTCTTGCTACCTCTTGAGCACTGCGTTGGATTTCCCCGAAGAGGAGAGGATGATGCAGCAAAGTAGCGTAAGTATTTCCCTCAGTTTTTGAGAACCAAGGTATCAATCCAGTAGGAGGCTACGCGCGAGTCCCTCGTACCTACACAAAAACAATAGCTCAACGCAACCAACGCGCTTAGGGGTTGTCAATCCCTTCACGGTCACTTACGAAAGTGAGATCTGATAGAGATGATAAATAATATTTTTGGTATTTTTGGTATAGAGATGCAAAGTAAAAGTAAAAGCAAAGTAAAAGCAAAGCAATAATAAAGTGATGGAGATTGATATGATGAGAAAGAGACCCGGGGGCCATAGGTTTCACTAGTGGCTTCTCTCAAGAGCATAAGTATTCTACGGTGGGTGAACAAATTACTGTTGAGAAATTGATAGAATTGAGCATAGTTATGAGAATATCTAGGTATGATCATGTATATAGGCATCACGTCCGAGACAAGTAGACCGACTCCTGCCTGCATCTACTACTATTACTCCACTCATCGACCGCTATCCAGCATGCATCTAGAGTATTAAGTTAAAAACAGAGTAACGCCTTAAGCAAGATGACATGATGTAGAGGGATAGTTTCATGCAATATGATAAAACCCCATCTTGTTATCCTCGATGGCAACAATACAATACGTGCCTTTGCTGCCCCTTCTGTCACTGGGAAAGGACACCGCAAGATCGAACCCAAAGCTAAGCACTTCTCCCATGGCAAGAAAAACCAATCTAGTAGGCCAAACCAAACTGATAATTCGAAGAGACTTGCAAAGATAACCAATCATACATAAAAGAATTCAGAGAAGATTCAAATATTATTCATAGATAGACTTGATCATAAACCCACAATTCATCGGTCTCAACAAACACACCGCAAAAAGAAGATTACATCGAATAGATCTCCACAGAGAGGGGGAGAACATTGTATTGAGATCCAAAAAGAGAGAAGAAGCCATCTAGCTACTAACTATGGACCCGTAGGTCTGAAAAACTACTCACACTTCATCGGAGGGGCTTGGATGATGATGTAGAAGCCCTCCGTGATCGATGCCCCCTCCGGCGGAGCTCCGGAAACAGGCCCCAAGATGGGATCTCGTGGATACAGAAAGTTGCGGCGGTGGAATTAGGTTTTTGGCTCTGTCCCCGATCGTTTGGGGATACGTGATATATGGGAGGAGAAGTACGTCGGTGGACCTTCGAGGGGGCCATGAGGCAGGGGGCGCACTAGGGGGGCGCCCTTCACCCTCGTGACCGCCTCGTGGCTTTCTTGACGGAGGGTCCAAGTCTCCTGGATCTTATCTGATGAGAAAATCACGTTTCCGAAGGTTTCATTCCGTTTGGACTCTGTTTGATATTCTGTTTCTTCCGAAACATTGAAATAGGCAAAAAAAACAGTAATTCTGGGTTGGGCCTCCGGTTAATAGGTTAGTCCCAAAATAATATAAAAGTGGAAATAAAGCCCAATATAGTCCAAAACAGTACATAATATAGCATGGAGCAATCAAAAATTATAGATACGTTGGAGACGTATCAATGAGCTTCTTTCATAACCTTTTTAGTCTGATCCAGGTTTTTCCTCGGAACATGGTACCACTAGGCGGCCTTTGAAGTACAAGGCGCCATCATCGGCGATAGTGAAGAATGAGGGCTTTCCTTCTGCTAGATGGCGTTTAATCTTATGGACTTCAGAGTCATAACCTTGAATAGTCTTTATACCATCTACGAGATCTGGTACGACAGCCAGGGTATTTAGAGAACCCTTAGTAACAACACGAAGATTCATCTTCTTGAAACTCTGGGGGGGGCGAGTGCACCAGGGAACAATATGAAGGTTCAGCTTTCTGAATTCTTCAAAAGCGAGGGCTGAACTTTGTGAACCTGGAGGTGGTTGCAGTAAGACTTGCGGCTCAAGGCATCAGCCATTACATTAGCCTTGCCTGGGGTATAGGATATACCCACGTCAAAGTCTGCAACAGTCTCCATCCATCTCTGCTGAGCGGAGGTTCAGGTCTGGCTGAGTAAACAGATACTTCAGACTTTGGTGGTCGGTGAAGATCTCGCAACGATTACCGAGAAGGTAATGTCGCCACTGCTTCAGTGCATGAATGACAGCAGCAAGCTCGAGGTCATGAACTGGGTAGTTTTCTTCATGAGGGCGCAGTTGACGAGAGGCATAAGCAATCACTCTGCGCTCTTGCATTAGGACACAGCCTAATCCTTGACGGGAAGCGTCGCAGTAAATGACGAAGTCCTTCTTAGTATCAGGTGGAGCAAGCACTGGGGCAGAAGTCAACTTGTCTTTGAGCGCCTGGAAACTTTCCTGACACTTGTCTGTCCATTGGAACTTGACACCCTTATGCAACAGATTAGTCAGAGGCCTGGCAATCTTGGAGAAGTTCTCGACGAATCGACGGCAATAGCTGGCGAGACCGAGAAAACTTCGGACTTGCTTGACATTCTTCGGAGGAGTCCAATCGAGAATAGCCTGAACTCGTTCAGGGTTGACGGCAATACCATCCTTGGAGATGACATGCCCAAGATAGGTTACTTCGGGGAGCCAGAATTCACACTTGGAATACTTAGCATACAGTTGATGCTCTCGAAGCTTTTCCAGCACAAGACGAAGATGTTCAGCATGTTCTTCTTTGTTCTTGGAAAATACCAGGATATCATCCAGATAAACCACGACGAACTTGTCGAGGTAATCCATGAATATATGTAGTTCATCAGACGAGAAAGTGGCTGGGAGCATTCGTTAAGCCGAATGACATGACGGTGTACTCGTATGATCCATACCGAGTCACGAAGGCGGTTTTTGGGATATCCTCTTCACGAACACGGATCTGGTGGTAACCCAACCTCAAGTCGAGTTTGGAGAACACTGATGAGCCAGCCAGTTGATCATAAAGATCATTGATCCGAGGAAGAGGATATTTATTCTGAATGGTAGCTTGGTTTATAGGACGGTAGTCTTGGACTAATCGGTTTGTCCCATCCTTCTTCTTAACAAAGAGAGAAGGTGCTCCCCAAGGAGAGCAACTAGGGCGAATGAAACCTTTGACAAGAGATTTGTCGATTTCCTCCTTAAGCTCAATGAGTTCATGTGGCGGCATCTTGTAGGGTCGTTTGGCTATAGGGGTGGTGCCGTTTCAAGTCGATGATGAATTCGACAGCTCTAGCAGGGGGAATCCCTGGAAGTTCTTCCGAAGACGTCTTGGAATTCACGAACGAAGGAATGTTTTCAATGCCCTCGAGTGGTGCAGCGTTCAACGCATTCAAGGCATAAAGCGTGCCTCGGCGTTCTGAACTAGATGAGCTTGGTAAGCAATTATTTCATCAGAAGGGTGTAGCAGATGGACGATCTTAGTGGCGCAAACTATAGAAGCAGTATGCGCTTTCAACCAATCCATTCCCAGAATGAGATCAATGCTACAGGACTTCAGTACGATGGGAGAGACAAGGAATTCCAGTCCTTCGATTTCAACGGGGACGTCGTTGCAAATCATGGAGGTCCGACATTGGCCCGCGGGAGTGTGTACTAATAGCGAAGTGTTCATGTCCTCACATTTAATGTCGTGCAAGCATGCAAAATCTTCTGACATGAATGAATGTGATGCACCTGTATCAAATAAAACAGATGCTGGTACTGAATTTACGAGGAGTGTACCCATCACGGTAGCAGGCTGGTCTAGAACTTCATTGAGATCAACGTGGTTGGCATGAACACGACCATAAGACCTGGCATTGTTGTTGCGAGGCTGGTTGCTTCCACGGCCAGCTGCAGGGGAAGGGCCAGTTGATTCTGGTTCTGAAGCAGTTCCTGGCGCGGTGACCTAGTTGGCCACACTTGTAGCACAGACCATTATTGGGAGTGGGAACAGGAGCTTGGGTGGTGGAGCTGGAAGCTGGCTGCCTAGTTGGTGGGGGAGGCAGACGCGGTGCAGCATAGGACTGCCTTGGAGCAGGTGCAGTTGGCTGGTACATGCTGTTGGGAATCCATATCCTACGCTTCTGCGAGGACGGGCCCGAAGATGAGCCCGTGTCACGGTTGCGCCTGTGAGAGCTCTGGTGTTCCTGCAGACCAGTTTCGACATTGATGGCCTTGTTCACCAAGGTGGCGAAATCAGCAAAGTCATGCACTAGAAGTGCGAGCTTGATGTCAGCTTGAAGGCCATCACGGAACTTCTCCTGTCTGCGTGCATCAGTTGCAATGTCTTCTTCAGCATAGCGGGACAAGTCCAGAAACTCCCGCTGATAAGCTTCCACAGTTTTGTTGCCTTGGGTGAGGTTGCGGAACTCGCGCTTCTTCCGGTCCATGACTCCCTGAGGAATGAAGGGCACGGAAAGCAGCTTGGAAGTCTGGCCAGGTGATGATTGTTCCAACCGGCAGAGTACGCCTGTGGCTGTCCCACCATTGAGCAGCGGGTCCTTTCAGGAAGAAGGAAGCAAAGGTGACATAGCTGGCAGGGGCTACATCAGCAGACTCCATCTCATAGGTGATGTCACGGAGCCAGTCATCAGCATCCAGAGGCTGAGTTGAGCTGCGGTACACGGTTGGGTTGAGGCGCATGAAATCCTGCAGAGTCACTTGGGTGGCTGCTGGTTCATATTGGGGCGAGGAAACTGAGCCATC
>NW_024113299.1:0-22194 GCF_003073215.2 Triticum urartu | reverse complement strand
CGATGATATGACAACCGCAGGAGCCATAGGAGTTGTCTTAATTTATTTATGACCTGCGTGTCAACATAAACGTCATGTAATTACTTTACTTTATTGCTAACCGTTAGCTGTAGTAGTAGAAGTAATAGATGACGTGACAACTTCATGGAGACACGATGATGGAGATCATGATGATGGAGATCATGGTGTCATGCCGGTGACAAGATGATCATGGAGCCCCAAGATGGAGATCAAAGGAGCTATATGATATTGGCCATATCATGTCACTATTATTTGATTGCATGTGATGTTTATCATGTTTATACATCTTATTGCTTAGAACGACGGTAGTAAATAAGATGATCCCTCACTAAAATTTCAAGAAAGTGTTCCCCCTAACTGTGCACCGTTGCGACAGTTCGTTGTTTTCGAAGCACCACGTGATGATCGGGTGTGATAGATTCTAACGTTCACATACAACGGGTGTAAGACAGATTTACACACGCAAACACTTAGGTTGACTTGACGAGCCTAGCATGTACAGACATGGCCTCGGAACACAAGAGACCGAAAGGTCGAGCATGAGTCGTATGGTAGATACGATCAACATAAAGATGTTCACCGATGATGACTAGTCCGTCTCACGTGATGATCGGACACGGCCTAGTTGACTCGGATCATGTAATCACTTAGATGACTAGAGGGATGTCTATCTGAGTGGGAGTTCATAAGATGAACTTAATTATCCTGAACATAGTCAAAAGGTCTTCGCAAATTATGTCGTAGCTCGCGCTTCAGTTCTACTGTTTAGATATGTTCCTAGAGAAAATTTAGTTGAAAGTTGATAGTAGCAATTATGCGGACTAGGTCCGTAAACTGAGGATTGTCCTCATTGCTTCATAGAAGGCTTATGTCCTTAATGCACCGCTCAGTGTGCTGAACCTCGAACGTCGTCTGTGGATGTTGCGAACATCTGACATACACGTTTTGATAACTACGTGATAGTTCAGTTAAACGGTTTAGAGTTGAGGCACCGAAGACGTTTTTGAAACGTCGCAAAACATATGAGATGTTTTGAGGGCTGAAATTGGGATTTCAGGCTCGTGCCCACGTCAAGAGGTATAAGACCTCCGACGATTTTCTTAGCCTACAAACTAAGGAGAAAAGCTCAATTGTTGAGCTTGTGCTCAGATTGTCTGAGTACAACAATCGCTTGAATCAAGTGGGAGTTGATCTTCCAGATGAGATAGTGATGTTTCTCCGAAGTCATTACCACCAAGCTGCTAGAGCTTCGTGATGAACTATAATATCAGGGATAGATATGATGATCCTTGAAATATCGCGATGTTTGACACCGCGAAAGTAGAAATCAAGAAGGAGCATCAATTGTTGATGGTTAGTGAAACCACTAGTTTCAAGAAGGGCAAGGGCAAGAAGGGATACTTCATGAAACGGCAAATCAGCTGCTGCTCTAGTGAAGAAACCCAAGGTTGAACCCAAACCCGAGACTAAGTGCTTCTGTAATAAGGGGAACAGCCACTGGAGCAGAATTACCCTAGATACTTGGTAGATGAGAGGCTGGCAAGGTCGATAGAAGTATATTGGATATACATTGTGTTGATGTGTACTTTACTAGTACTCCTAGTAGCACCAGGGTATTAGATACCGGTTCGGTTGCTAAGTGTTAGTAACTCGAAATAAAAGCTACGGAATAAACGGAGACTAGCTAAAGGTGAGCTGACGATATGTGTTGGAAGTGTTTCCAATGTTGATATGATCAAGCATCGCACGCTCCCTCTACCATCGAGATTGGTGTTAAACCTAAATAATTGTTATTTGGTGTTTGCGTTGAGCATAGACATGATTGGATTATGTCTATCGCAATACGGTTATTCATTTAAGGAGAATAATGGTTACTCTGTTTATTTGAATAATACCTTCAATGGTCTTGCACCTAAAATGAATGGTTTATTGAATCTCGATCATAGTGATACACATGTTCATGCCAAAAGATATAAGATAGTAATGATAGTACCACCTACTTGTGGCACTGCCACGTAAGTCATATCGGTATAAAACGCATGAAGAAGCTCCATGTTGATGGATCTTTGGGACTCACTCATTTTTGAAAAGTTTGAGACATGCGAACCATGTCTATTGGTGTATATGCATGAAGAAACTCCATGCAAATGGACCGTTTGGACTCACTTGATTTTGAATCACTTGAGACATGCAAATCATACCACATGGGCAAGATGACTGAAAGCCTCGTTTTTCAGTAAAATGGAACTAGAAAGCAACTTGTTGGAAGTAATACATTTTGATGTGTGCAGTCCAATGAGTGCTGAGGCGTGTAGTGGACATCGTTATGTTCTTACTTCACAGATGGTTTGAGTAGATGTTGAGTACATTTACTTGATGAATCACGAGTCTGAATTATTGAAAGGTTCAAGTAATTTCAGGGTGAAGTTGAAAGATCGTCGTGACAAGAGGATAAAATATCTATGATATGATCATAGAGATGAATATCTGAATTACGAGTTTGGCACAGAATTAAGACATTGTGGAAATTGTTTCACAACTAATACAGCCTGGAACACCATAGTGTGATGGTGTGTCCGAACATCATAACTGCACCCTATTGGATATGATGCATACCATGATGTCTCTTATCGAATTACCACGATAGTTTATGGGTTAGGCATTAAAGACAACCACATTCACTTTAAATAGGGCACCACGTAATTCCGATGAGATGACACCATATGAACTATGGTTTAGAGAAACCTAAGCTGTCATTTCTTAGAAGTTTGGGGCTGCGACGCTTATGTGAAAAAGTTTCAGGCTGATAAGCTCGAACCCAAAGCGGATAAATGCATCTTCATAGGACACCCAAAACAGTTGGGTATACCTCCTGTCTCAGATCCGAAAGCAATAAGGGATTGTTTCTAGAATCGGGTCCTTTCTCGAGGAAAAGTTTCTCTCGAAAGAATTGAGTGGGAGGATGGTGGAGACTTGATGAGGTTATTGAACCGTCTCTTCAACTAGTGTGTGGCAGGGCACAGGAAGTTGTTCCTGTGGCACCTACACCAATTGAAGTGGAAGCTTATGATAGTGATCATGAAACTTCAGATCAAGTCACTACCAAACCTCGTGGGATGACAAGGATGCGTACTACTTCAGAGTGGTACGTAATCCTGTCTTGGAAGTCATGTTGCTAGACAACAATGAAACCTACGAGCTATGGAGAAGCGATGGTGGGCCCGGATTCCGATAAATGGCTCGAGGCCATAAAATCCGAGAGAGGATCCATGTATGAAAACAAAGTGTAGACTTTGGCAGAACAGCTCGATGGTCGTAAGGCTGTTGAGTGCAGATGGATTTTAAAAGGAAGACGGACAATGATGGTAAATGTCACCATTAAGAAAGCTCGACTTGTCGTTAAGATGTTTTCCGACAAGTTCAAGGAGTTGACTATGATGAGACTTTCTCACTCGTAGCGATGCTAAGAGTCTGTTGGAATTATATTAGCGATTACTGCATTATTTATGAAATCTTGCAGATAGGATGTCAAAACATTGTTTCCTCGATGATTTTTGAGGAAAGGTTGTATGTGATACAACCGGAAGGTTTTGTCAATCCTGAAAAGATGCTAATAGGATGCAAAGCTCCAGCAATCCTTCTGAGGACTGGAGTAAGCATCTCGGAGTTGGAATGTATGCTTTGATGATGATCAAAGATTTTGGGTTTATACAAAGTTTATGAGAAACTTGTATTTCCAAAGAAGTGAGTGGGAGCACTATAGAATTTCTGATGAGTATATGTTGTTGACATATTGTTGATCAGAAATGATGTAGAATTTCTGGAAAGCATATAGGGTTATTTGGAAAGTGTTTTTCAATGGAAAGCCTGGATTAAGCTACTTGAACATTGAGCATCAAGATCTATAAGGATAGATCAAAACGCTTAATGGTACTTTCAAATGAGCACATACCTTGACATGATCTTGAAGGTGTTCAAGATGGATCAGTCAAAGAAGGAGTTCTTGCCTGAGTTGTAAGGTATGAAGTTAAGACTTAAAGCTCGACCACGGCAGAATAGAGAGAAAGGACGAAGGTCGTCCCCTATGCTTAGACATAAGGCTCTACAGTATGCTATACGCTGTGTACCGCACCTGAAATGTGCCTTGCCATGAGTCAGTCAAGGGGTACAAGAGTGATCTAAGAATGGATCACAGGACAGCGGTCAAAGTTATCCTTAGTAACTAGTGGACTAAGGAATTTTCTCGATTATGGAGGTGGTAAAGAGTTCGACGTAAAGAGTTACGTCGATGCAAGCTTAACACCTATCCGGATAGCTCTGAGTAGAGATACCGGATACGTATAATGGAGCAACAATTTAGAATAGCTCCAAGTAGAACAGTTATTTGAAATGGCTCCAAATATAGCGTAGTAGCTGCATCTACAAGATGACATAGAGATTTGCGAAGTACATACGGATCTGAAAGATTCAGACCCGTTGACTATAACATCTCTCACAAGCATAACATGTTCAAACCCAGAACTCATCGAGTGTTAATCACATGGTAATGTGAACTAGATTATTGACTCTAGTAAACTCTTTGGGTGTTAGTCACATGGGGATGTGACCTTGAGTGTTAATCACATATCGATGTGAACTGGATTATTGACTCTAGTGCAAGTGGGAGACTGTTGGAAATATGCCCTAGAGGCAATAATAAATTGAGTTATTATTATATTTCCTTGTTCATGATAATCGTTTATTATCCATGCTAGAATTGTATTATTAATTGTATTGATAGGAAACTCAGATACATGTGTGGATACATAGACAACACCATGTCCCTAGTAAGCCTCTAGTTGACTAGCTCGTTGATCAATAGATGGTTACGGTTTCCTGACCATGGACATTGGATGTCGTTGATAACGGGATCACATCATTAGGAGAATGATGTGATGGAAAGACCCAATCCTAAGCATAGCACTAGATCGTGTAGTTCGTATGCTAAAGCTTTTCTAATGTCAAGTATCATTTCCTTAGACCATGAGATTGTGCAACTCCCGGATACCGTAGGAGTGCTTTGGGTGTACCAAACGTCACAACGTAACTGGGTGACTATAAAGGTACACTACAGGTATCTCCGAAAGTGTCTGTTGGGTTGGCACGAATCGAGACTGGGATTTGTCACTCCGTGTAAACGGAGAGGTATCTCTGGGCCCACTCGGTAGGACATCATCATAATGTGCACAATGTGATCAAGGAGTTGATCACGGGATGATGTGTTACGAAACGAGTAAAGAGACTTGCCGGTAACGAGAATTAAACAAGGTATCGGGATAACCGACGATCGAATCTCAGGCAAGTATCGTACCGCTAGACAAAGGGAATTGTATACGGGATTGATTAAGTCCTTGACATCGTGGTTCATCCGATGAGATCATCGTGGAACATGTGGGAGCCAACATGGGTATCCAGATCCCGCTGTTGGTTATTGACCGGAGAGTCATCTCGGTCATGTCTGCATGTCTCCCGAACCCGATAGGGTCTACACACTTAAGGTTCGGTGACGCTAGGGTTATAGAGATATTAGTATGCGGTAACCCGAAAGTTGTTCGGAGTCCCGGATGAGATCCCGGACGTCACGAGGAGTTCCGGAATGGTCCGGAGGTAAAGAATTATATATAGGAAGTTGCTATTTCGGCCATCGGGACAAGTTTCGGGGTCACCGGTATTGTACCGGGACCACCGGAAGGGTCCCGGGGGTCCACCGGGTGGGGCCACCTGCCCGGGGGGCCACATGGGCTGTAGGGGGTGCGCCTTGGCCTATATGGGCCAAGGGCACCAGCCCCAAGAGGCCCATGCGCCAAGAGAAGAGGGAAAGGAAGAGTCCTAAAGGGGGAAAGGCACCTCCGAGGTGCCTTGGGGAGGATGGACTCCTCCCTTGGCCGCACCCTTCCTTGGAGGAAGGGCAGGCTCGCCCCCCCTCTCCCTTGGCCCTATATATAGTGGGGGGAAGGGAGGGTACCATACCTAAGCCCTGGCGCCTCCCTCTCCCTCCCATGACACATCTCCCTCCTCCCGCAGCGCTTGGCGAAGCCCTGTTGGAATCCCGCTACTCCACCACCACGCCGTCGTGCTGCTGGATCTCCATCAACCTCTCCTCCCCCCTTGCTGAATCAAGGAGGAGACGTCGCTACTCCGTACGTGTGTTGAACGCGGAGGTGCCGTCCGTTCGACGCTAGGATCATCAGTGATTTGGATCACGACGAGTACGACTCCATCAACCCCGTTCTCTTGAACGCTTCCGCGCGCGATCTACAAGGTATGTAGATCCACTCCTCCCTCGTTGCTAGATGACTTCATAGATAGATCTTGGTGACACGTAGGAAAATTTTGAATTTATGCTACGTTCCCCAACAGGGAAGGTTTCTCGCCATTAACCCACGGGGAGTCCCAAAATGGAGCGCATGCCCCGTTGCCAATGGTTATGCGCGTCGAGGCGTAGAATAGATCACGGTCAAGCTCATCACAAGGGTTGTCCATTCCAATCCATGTCTTGGAAGGTTCAGTCCACTCGAACCACAGCCATCTAAGTCGAAGGGCTCTCGCAAACTTAGCCAAGTCCAGGACGCCAAGCCCACCGAGGCCAGTGGGCCGACAGACAGATTCCCAGTTAACCTTACACTTGGCCCCAGTTGTCTTATTAGAGCCCGCCCATAGGAATCCCTCTCCAATTTCGTGATGTTCAGCAGGGTGCCCGATGGAGGCCTAAGGGCGATGATGTGGTAAATGACCTGAGAGGTTAGCACAGACTTGACAAGCGTCTCCCGCGCCCAATGGCGGTAATATTCTCCGTGTCCCACGGCACCAGCCTGGCCGCCACTTTGTCCTCAAGGAATTGGAAGTCGCCTCGCCTCAGCTGCCGAACCGATAAAGGTAGCCCCAAGTACTTGATGGGGAAAGCTGCGCGGGAGGCCGGCAAGGCTGCTAGGATGTGGTCGAAGTTGATGTCTCTACATCGAATTGGGACAACCGAGGTTTTCTGGAAGTTTGTGCAGAGGCCCGTGACCTTGCCAAAGTAGTTGAGGATCTGAGCGAAGTTGTTGATATCTTCCTTAATAGGAGCCATGAAGACCGCAGCGTCGTCGGCATATAGGGATGTGCGGAGAATGGAACGGCGCCCTCTAAGCTTGTGTAAAAGTCCACGACGGGTCTCGAGGTCGAGAATTTGCTGCAAAGGGTCGATGGCAATGACAAAGAGCAGAGGAGAGATCGGATCTCCCTGCCGAAAGCCGCGACCATGCCTGATAATAGGTCCTGGGACCCCGTTGAGGAGGATTCGCGAGGAAGATGAACGAAGCAAGGCCGTGATCCACTCCCGAAAGCGCGGAGGAAATCCCCTCCGCTGCAGAAGGTCTATAATGTACTCCCACTTGACAGAGTCAAACGCCTTGCGGATGTCGAGCTTGAATAGTAGTGCTGGAGTTCTGTTTTTATGGAGGCGGCGAGCAAGGCCCCTCACATACATAAAGTTGTCATGGATGCATCTCCTCTTGATGAAGGCACTCTGCGCGCTGGAAGATGAGGGCGTGCATGTGAGGGCCAAGCCGTAGAGCAAGGACCTTCGCAATGATCTTGGGGATGGCATGGATGAGGCTTATAGGTCTGTAGTCAGCTATCTCCTCCGCCCCATCTTTTTTGGGAAGAAGCACGATGTTCGCAGCGTTGAACCAGTGTAGGTTTGCCGAATGCAAATTGTTGAAGGAGTGGATGGCTTGCATGATGTCAGTCTTGATAGTGAGCCAACATTTCTTGAAAAAAAATCCAGTGAAACCGTCTGGGTCGGGCGCTTTGTCATTGGGCATCTCATTGATGGCAGCTCTCACTTCCTCGTCAGATATGGGGCTATCGAGGTCGGAGAGGTCGTGATTACCAAAGTCGAGCGTGTCTCAGTTGAAGTCCACGGGATAGGAAGTCCCACGCCCCATCACGCTGGTGAAATGCTCGTGCATCAAGGCCTCCTTCTGCTCATGTCCAGTGACCCAGTCACCATTATGCTTAATTCTATGGATGTGGTTCTTTCTTTGGCGTGTGAGGGAGTCCTGGATTAGGGGGTGTCCGGATGGCCGGACTATACCTTCAGCCGGACTCCTGGACTATGAAGATACAAGATTGAAGACTTCGTCCCGTGTCCGGAAGGGACTTTCCTTGGCGTGGAAGGCAAGCTTGGCGATACGGATATGTAGATCTCCTACCATTGTAACCGACTTTGTGTAACCCTAACCCTCTCTAGTGTCTATATAAACCGGAGGGTTTTAGTCCGTAGGACAACATACAGAACAACAATCATACCATAGGCTAGCTTCTAGGGTTTAGCCTCTCCGATCTCGTGGTAGATCTACTCTTGTACTACCCATATCATCAATATTAATCAAGCAGGACGTAGGGTTTTACCTCCATCAAGAGAGGCCCGAACCTGGGTAAAACTTCGTGTCCCTTGCCTCCTGTTACCATCCGGCCTAGACGCACAGTTCGGGACCCCCTACCCGAGATCCGCCGGTTTTGACACCGACATTGGTGCTTTCATTGAGAGTTCCTCTGTGTCGTCGCCGTTAGGCTTGATGGCTCCTACGATCATCAATAGCGATGCAGTCCAGGGTGAGACCTTCCTCCCCGGACAGATCTTCGTCTTCGGCGGCTTCGCACTGCGGGCCAATTCACTTGGCCATCTGGAGCAGATCGAAAGCTATGCCCCTGGCCGTCAGGTCAGATTTGGAAGTTTAAACTACACGGCTGACATCCGCGGGGACTTGATCTTCGACGGATTCGAGCCACTGCCGAGCGCGCCGCACTGTCACGACGAGCATGATCTAGCTCTGCCGCCGAATAGTGCCCTGGAGGCCGCACCCGCATCGGCTTCGACCCTTAATTCGGAGCCAACTGCGCCGATCGAGGATGGGTGGTTGGACGCCGCCTCGGGGGCTGCGATCCCAACGGCGATCGAGCCGAACACCAGCCCCACTCCGCGAGACTCGTGACTCCAAGGAGCCGGACTCCTCTCCGGACTCCGAATCCTCCGCGCCCCTGCCGATCGAATCCGATTGGGCGCCGATCATGGAGTTTACTGCCACGGACATCTTTCAGCACTCGCCTTTCGGCGATATTCTGAAGACACTGAAAGTCTCTCTCTTTATCAGGAGAGCCCTGGCCGGACTACGGTCAGCAAGGTTGGGATACGGACGATGAAGAAATTCAAAGCCCACCCACCACCCACTTTGTAGCCACTGTCGACGATTTAACCGACATGCTCGACTTCGACTCCGAAGACATCGACGGTATGGACGCCGATGAAGGAGACGATGAAGAACCAGCGCCTATTGGGCCCTGGAAAGCCACCTCGTCATATGACGTATACATGGTGGACGCACCAAAGATGACGACGAGGAGCGGAAGGACGCACCGAAGGCTTGTTCCCTCGAAAGCAGTCAAAGCGGCGACGCAAGCGCCGCCCCAAATCCCGCCTCGACAGAATATAGCGATCACACAGACCCAGCGCTGGAGCAGGGCGAACCGCTGCCGGACAACGGCAATCCGGATAATCAAACCGAACAAACAAATTCTATCAAGGATAATGGTCCGGACGACATAACGCCGGACAGGCACCCGGAGCAGCAGAATGCCCGTAAAAGGCTTGTTGCCACCGCGAGGAGTCTTAAAAAGCAGAAGCAAAGGCTCAAGGCTGCGCAAGACACACTCCAAATCAGATGGAGTAAAATACTCAACACAGCAGCGAGGTACGGCGACAATCGCCCCTCCAAGAGCTACCCAAAGCGGAAGCTGCTACCTGAATTCGATGAGGAGGCCTCAGACCCCCCACAACCAAATATCAAAGCAGCCACCTGGCCGGATAGACGACCCCTCTACCAACACAGAGCGGCATACAACGCCTCACAATACAACACGCGACCCATGCGAGGGCTCGCACCCAAAGGACGGCGCAACAAGATCCATCTATGGACCACGCAAGCGCGCCCCAGCATACAATGCAACACAACAAACATCCGAACAACGCGGTACACCCAGCTACAGGGGTGCCGCACACCCCCTATGTTTCACCGATGAGGTGCTGGACCATGAATTTCCAGAGGGATTCAAACCCGTAAACATAGAGGATACGACGGAACAACAGACCTGGGGTCTGGATTGAGGACTACATCCTTCATATCCATATGGCTCGAGGAGATGATCTCCACGCCATCAAGTACTTACCCCTCAAGCTCAAAGGGCCAGCTCGTCACTGGCTTAAAGGCCTCCCCGAAAGCTCCATTGGAAGTTGGGAAGAGCTCGAAGACGCCTTTCGGGCAAATTTTCAAGGGACTTATGTCCGACCTCCGGATGCGGACGATTTGAGTCATATAACTCAACAGCCCGGAGAGTCAGCCCGAAAGCTTTGGAACAGGTTTCTTACTAAAAAGAACCAGATTGTCGACTGTCCGGACGCCGAAGCCTTGGCAGCTTTTAAGCATAGCGTCCGTGACGAATGGCTCGCCAGACACCTCGGCCAAAATAAGCCGAGAACGATGGCCGCATTAACAAGCCTCATGACCCGCTTTTGCGCGGGTGAGGACAGCTGGCTAGCCAGATGCAGCACCAGCGACCCCAGTACATCTGAAGTTAGAGATGGAAACGGGAAATCACGGCGCAACAGCAATAACAAACGCCGGAATAAAGAAGACAACGAAGGGCACGGCAGTAAATGCCGGATTCAAAAGCTCTCGGCCAGGTCAAAAGCCGCCCCCTAAAGGCACCAGGGATGAATTGTCCAGCCTCAACAAAATTCTGGACCAAGTATGTCAGATCCATAGTACCCCTGGTAAACCTGCTAATCATACCCACAGAGAATGTTGGGTCTTCAAGCAGTCCGGCAAGCTCAACGCCGTACACAAGGGGGAGGATACACCAAGTGAAGACGAGGACGAGCCTCCCAAGCAAGACACTGGGGAACAAAAGAAATTTCCACCAGAAGTCAAAATAGTAAATGTGTTACACGTGATCAAGGGAAAAAACAACGCGGCACTCCCAGGAAAATATACCCAAGTGCCTGTATCCGCGAAGTCCTGCCACTGGTCGTCTCAACCGATCACTTTCGACCATCGCGATTACTCAGCAAGTATCCGACGCGCAGGATGGGCTGCCCTGGTATTAGACCCAGTAATTGGCGGATATCACTTCACACGAGTCTTGATGGACGGTGGCAGCAATCTAAACCTAATATATCAGGATACAATCCGCGGGATGGGGTTAGACCCAACAAAAATTCGCCATAGCAATACTACCTTTAAAGGAGTAACGCCAGGCCCAGGGGCTCGTTGTACGGGCTCCCTCCTACTACAAGTTATATTCGGCTCCCCCGATAACTTCCGTCGCGAGCATTTAACCTTCCACATCGCTCCGTTCCAAAGTGGCTATCAAGCACTGCTCGGACGCGAAGCTTTCGCTCGCTTTAATGCAATACCACACTACGCCTCCCTCACACTCAAGATGCCCGGTCCACGTGGCATCATTTCAGTGAACGGAAATATCAAGCGATCTCTGCGCGCCGAAGAGAGTGCGGCTGCCTTGGCAGCCGCACACTAAAGGCGCCCGGACCAGCGAAAGCATCCAATAGGTCGTCAAGACCTCAGACACAACTAATCAAGTCCGGCGCCGCTATTTATACCGAATAAATGGTCACACCCCTATTTGTCAATACAAGGGGCTCAACGCGCGCAGACAAGTGGCAATTTCTTCTCATCTTGAATTATACATGGTTTCTTTAAAAACTATCTTTTTGCACGACAACTTTTTCACTAAATTCCTCTCTTTTACAGACGATCATCGTGCTACACCCGTCCAGGATACGGCACAACGGAGACACAGGCGCAGACGTGCAGCAGGGACCCGCTCCAAGGATTCTTTTTAGATTAAGACCCTGCGTAAACCTTTTTTACTGTCTCTTGTTGATACATATCCACCATTGAGAAGGATGCTGACGTCTTGGCATGTGGCCACGCAGAACAATGCACATACCTGGACACAAGGGGCTTCTTACAAAGCCATTATTTGTTGGGGAACGTAGTAATTTCAAAAAATTCCTACGCACACGCAAGATCATGGTGATGCATAGCAACGAGAGGGGAGAGTGTTGTCTACGTACCCTCGTAGACCGGAAGCGGAAGCGTTTAGCACAACGCGGTTGATGTAGTCGTACGTCTTCACGGCCCGACCGATCAAGCACCGAAACTACGGCACCTCCGAGTTCTAGCACACGTTCAGCTCGATGACGATCCCCGGACTCCGATCCAGCAAAGTGTCGGGGAAGAGTTCCGTCAGCACGACGGCGTGGTGACGATCTTGATGTTCTACCGTCGCAGGGCTTCGCCTAAGCACCGCTACAATATTATCGAGGATTATGGTGGAGGAGGGCACCGCACACGGCTAATAGATCTCAAGGATCAATTGTTGTGTCTTTGGGTGCCCCCTGCACCCGTATATAAAGGAGCAAGGGAGGAGGAGGCCGGCCCTAGGAGGGGCGCGCCAAGTGTGGAGTCCTACTAGGACTCCCTAGTCCTAGTAGGATTCCACCTCCCATATGGAATAGGAAAAGAGGAAGGGAAAAGGAGAAGGAAGGAAGGGGGCGCCCCCCTTCCCTAGTCCAATTCGGACCAGACCAAGGGGAGGGGTGCGGCCACCCTTGAGGCCCTTTTTCTTCTTTCCCGTATGGCCCAATAAGGCCCAATACGTATTCCCGTAACTCTCCGGTACTCCGAAAAATACCCGAATCACTCGGAACCTTTCCGATGTCCGAATATAGTCGTCCAATATATCGATCTTTACGTCTCGACCATTTCGAGACTCCTCGTCATGTCCCCGATCTCATCCGGGACTCCGAACTCCTTCGGTACATCAAAACTCATAAACTCATAATATAACTGTCATCGAAACCTTAAGCGTGCGGACCCTACGGGTTCGAGAACTATGTAGACATGACCGAGACACGTCCGGTCAATAACCAATAGCGGAACCTGGATGCTCATATTGGCTCCTACATATTCTACGAAGATCTTTATCGGTCAGACCGCATAACAACATACGTTGTTCCCTTTGTCATCGGTATGTTACTTGCCCGAGATTGGATCGTCGGTATCTCAATACCTAGTTCAATCTTGTTACTGGCAAGTCTCTTTACTCATTCTGTAATACATCATCCCACAACTAAACTCATTAGCTGCAATGCTTGCAAGGCTTATAGTGATGTGCATTACCGAGTGGGCCCAGAGATACCTCTCCGACAATCGGAGTGACAAATCTAATCTCAAAATACACCAACCCAACAAGTACCTTTGGAGACACCTGTAGAGCACCTTTATAATCACCCAGTTATGTTGTGACGTTTTGGTGCACACAAAGTGTTCCTCCGGTAAACGGGAGTTGCATAATCTCATAGTCATAGGAACATGTATAAGTCATGAAGAAAGCAATAGCAACAAACTAAACGATCAAGTGCTATGCTAACGAATGGGTCAAGTCAATCACATCATTCTCCTAATGATGTGATCCCGTTAATCAAATGACAACTCATGTCTATGGTTAGGAAACATAACCATCTTTGATCAACGAGCTAGTCAAGTAGAGGCATACTAGTGACACTCTGTTTGTCTATGTATTCACACATGTATTATGTTTCCGGTTAATACAATTCTAGCATGAATAATAAACATTTATCATGATATAAGGAAATAAATAATAACTTTATTATTGCCTCTAGGGCATATTTCCTTCAGTCTCCCACTTGCACTAGAGTCAATAATCTAGTTCACATCGCCATGTGATTTAACATCAATAGTTCACATCACCATGTGATTAACACCCATAGTTCACATCGACATGTGACCAACACCCAAAGGGTTTACTAGAGTCAATAATCTAGTTCACATCGCTATGTGATTAACACCCAAAGAGTACTGAGGTGTGATCATGTTTTGCTTGTGAGAGAAGTTTAGTCAACGGGTCTGCCACATTCAGATCCGTAAGTATTTTGCAAATTTCTATGTCAACAATGCTCTGCATGGAGCTATTCTAGCTAATTGCTCCCACTTTCAATATGTATCCAGATTGACCACTAGAGTCATCTGGATCAGTGTCAAAACTTGCATCGACGTAACCCTTTACGACGAACCTTTTGTCACCTCCATAATCGAGAAACATATCCTTATTCCACTAAGGATAATTTCGACCACTGTCCAAGTGATCTAACTCCTAGATCACTATTGTACTCCCTTGGCAAAAACAGTGCAGGGTATACAATAGATCTGGTACACAGCATGGCATACTTTTATAGAACCTATGGCAAGGCATAGGGAATGACTTTCATTCTCTCTCTATCTTCTGTCGTGGTCGGTTTTGAGTCTTACTCAACTTCACACCTTGTAACACAGGCAAGAACTCCTTTTTGACTGTTCCATTTTGAACTACTTCAAAATCTTGTCAAGGTATGTACTCATTGAAAAACTTATCAAGCATATTGATCTATCTCTATAGATCTTGATGATCAATATGTAAGCAGCTTCACCGAGGTCTTTCTTTGGAAAACTCCTTTCAAACATTCCTTTATGCTTTGCAGAATAATTCTACGTTATCTCCGATCAACAATATGTCTTTCACATATACTTATCAGAAATGCTGTAGTGCTCCCACTCACTTTCTTGTAAATACAGGCTTCACCGCAAGTCTCTATAAAACTATATGCTTTGATCAACTTATCAAAGCGTATATTCCAACTCCGAGATGCTTGCACCAGTCCATAGATGGATCGCTGGAGCTTGTATATTTTGTTAGTACCTTTAGGATTGACAAAACCTTCTGGTTGCATCATATACAACTCTTCTTTAATAAATCTATTAAGGAATGCAGTTTTGTTTATCCATTTGCCAGATTTCATAAAATGCGGCAATTGCTAACATGATTTGGACAGACTTAAGCATAGATACGAGTGAGAAACTCTCATCGTAGTCAACACCTTGAACTTGTCGAAAACCTTTTTGCGACAATTCTAGCTTTGTAGATAGTAACACTACTATTAGCGTCCGTCTTCCTCTTGAAGATCCATTTAATATCAATGGCTCACCGATCAATGGGCAAGTAAATCAAAGTCCATTGTTTTTTCTCATACATGGATCTCATCTCAGATTTCATGGCCTCAAGCTATTTCGCGGAATCTGGGCTCATCATCGCTTCCTCATAGTTCGTAGCCTCGTCATGGTCAATTAACATGACCTCCAGAACAGGATTACCGTACCACTCTGGTGCGAATCTCACTCTGGTTTACATATGAGGTTTCGGTAGTAACTTGATTTGAAGTTACATGATCATCATCGTTAGCTTCCTTACTAATTTGTGTAGTAGTCACAGGAACAGATTTCTGTGATGAACTACTTTCCAATAAGGGAGCAGGTACAGTTACCTCATCAAGTTCTACTTTCCTCCCACTCACTTCTTTCGAGAGAAACTCCTTCTCTAGAAAGGATCCATTCTCAGCAATGAATACTTGCCTTCGGATCTGTGATAGAAGGTGTACCCAACATTTTCTTTTGGGTATCCTATGAAGATTTACTTCTCCGATTTGGGTTCGAGCTTATCATGTTGAAACTTTTTCACATAAGCATTGCAGTCCCAAACTTTAAGAAACGACAGCTTAGGTTTCTTGCCAAACCATAGTTTATACGGTGTCATCTCAACGGATTTAGATGGTGCCCTATTTAACGTGAATGCAGCTGTCTCTAATGCATAACCCCAAAACGATAGTGGTAGATCGGTAAGAGACATCATAGATCGCACCATATCTAATAAAGTATGGTTATGACGTTCGGACACACCATTATGATGTGGTGTTCCAGGTGGCGTGAGTAGTGAAACTATTTCACATTGTTTTTAACTAAAGGCCAAACTCGTAACTCAAATATTTTACTTCTGCGATCATATTCGTAGAAACTTTTATTTTTGTTATGATGATTCTCCACTTCACTCTGAAATTCTTTGAACTTTTCAAATATTTCAGACTTGTGTTTCATCAAGTAGATATACTCATATCTGCTCAAATCATCTGTGAAGATCAGAAAATAATGATACCTGCCGAGCCTCAATATTCATCGGACCACATACATCAGTATGTATGATTTCCAACAAATCTGTTGCTCGCTCCATTGTTCCGGAGAACGGAGTCTTAGTCATCTTGCCCATGAGGCATGGTTCGCAAGCATCAACTGATTCATAATCAAGTGATTCCAAAACCCATCAGCATGGATTTTCTTCATGCGCTTTACACCAATATGACCTAAACGGCAGTGCCACAATAAGTTGCACTATCATTATTAACTTTGCATCTTTTGGTTTCAATATTATGAATATGTGTATCACTGATCGAGATCCAATGAACCATTTTCATTGGTGTATGAACCATAGAAGGTTTTATTCATGTAAACAGAACAACAATTATTCTCTTACTTAACATGAATAACCGTATTGCAATAAACATGATCAATCATATTCATGCTCAACGCAAACACCAAATAACACTTATTTAGGTTCAACACTAATCCCGAAAGTATAGGGAGTGTGCGATGATGATCATATCAATCTTGGAACCACTTCCAACACACATCGTCACTTCACCCTTAACTAGTCTATGTTCATTCTGCAACTCCGTTTTCGAGTTACTACTTCTTAGCAACTGAACCTAGTATCAAATACTGAGGGGTTGCTACGAACACTAGAAAGTACACATCAATACATGTATATCAAATATACCTTTGTTCACTTTGCCATCCTTCTTATCCGCCAATTACTTGGGGAAGTTCCGCTTCCAGTGACCAGTCCCTTTGCAGTAGAAGCACTTAGTCTCAGGCTTAGGTCCAGACTTGGGCTTCTTCACTTGAGCAGCAACTTGCTTGCCGTTCTTCTTGAAGTTCCCTTTCTTCCCTTTGCCTTTCTTGAAACTAGTGGTCTTGTTCTACCATCAACACTTGATATTTTTCTTGATTTCTACCTTCGTTGATTTCAGCATACGAAGAGCTTGGGAATTTTTTATCCCTTGCATAATTATAGTTCATCACGAAGTTCTACTAACTTGGTGATGGTGACTAGAGAATTCTGTCAATCACTATTTTATCTGGAAGATTACTCCCACTTGATTCAAGTGATTGTAGTACCCAGACAATCTGAGCACATGTCACTGCTTGAGCTATTCTCCTCCATCTTTTAGCTATAGAACTTGTTGGAGACTTCATATCTCTCAACTCGGGTATTTGCTTGAAATATTAACTTCAACTCCTGGAACATCTCATATGGTCCATGACGTTCAAAACGTCTTTGAAGTCCCGATTCTAAGCCGTTTAAGCATGGTGCACTAAACTATCAAGTAGTCATCATATTGAGCTAGCCAAATGTTCATAACATCTGCATCTGCTCCTGCAATAGTTTGTCACCTAGCGGTGCATCAAAGACATAATTCTTCTATGCAGCAATGAGGATAAACCTCAGATCACGGATCCAATCCGCATCATTGCTACTAACATCTTTCAACTTAGTTTTCTCTAGGAACATATCAAAAATAAAACAGGGGAGCTAAACGCGAGCTATTGATCTACAACATAGATATGCTAATACTACCAGGACTAAGTTCATGATAAATTAAAGTTCAATTAATCATATTACTTAAGAACTCCCACTTAGATAGACATCCCTCTAATCCTCTAAGTGATCACGTGATCCAAATCAACTAAACCATGTCCGATCATCACATGAGATGGGTAGTTTCAATGGTGAACATCATATGTTGATCATATCTACTATATGATTCACGCTCGACCTTTCGGTCTCCGTGTTCCGAGGCCATATCTGTTATATGCTAGGCTCGTCAAGTTTAACCTGAGTATTCCGCGTGTGCAACTGTTTTGCACCCGTTGTATTTGAACGTAGAGCCTATCACACCCGATCATCACGTGGTGTCTCAGCACGAGAACTTTCGCAACGGTGCATACTCAGGGAGAACACTTATACTTTGATAATTTAGTGAGGGGTCATCTTATAATGCTACCGTCAATCAAAGCAAGATAAGATGCATAAAAGATAAACATCACATGCAATCAATATAAGTGATATGATATGGCCATCATCATCTTGTACTTGTGATCTCCATCTCCGAAGTACCATCATGATCACCATCGTCACCGGCGTGACACCTTGATCTCCATCGTAGCATCGTTGTCGTCTATCTTATGCTTCCATGACTATCGCTACCGCTTAGTGATAAAGTAAAGCATTACAGCGTGATTGCATTACATACAATAAAGCGACAACCATATGGCTCCTGCTAGTTGCAGATAACTCGGTTACAAAACATGATC
Organism: Triticum urartu; assembly: GCF_003073215.2. NCBI lineage: Eukaryota > Viridiplantae > Streptophyta > Magnoliopsida > Poales > Poaceae > Triticum > Triticum urartu. Next base: position 3,751 of record NW_024113299.1, on the reverse strand, counting down.
ATCTCATACAATAAAATTTAGCATCATGTCTTGACCATATCACATCACAACATGCCCTGCAAAAACAAGTTAGACGTCCTCTACTTTGTTGTTGCAAGTTTTACGTGGCTGCTACGGGCTTAGAAAGAACTGTTCTTACCTACGCATCAAAACCACAACGATAGTTTGTCAAGTTGGTGTTGTTTTAACCTTCGCAAGGACCGGGCGTAGCCATACTCAGTTCAACTAAAGTTGGAGAAACTGACACCCGCCAGCCACCTGTGTGCAAAGCACGTCGGTAGAACCAGTCTCGCGTAAGCGTACGCGTAATGTTGGTCCAGGCTGCTTCATCCAACAATACCGTCGAACCAAAGTATGACATGCTGGTAAGCAGTATGACTTATATCGCCCACAACTCACTTGTGTTCTACTCGTGCACAACATCAACGCATAAAACCTAGGCTCTGATACCACTGTTGGGGAACGTAGTAATTTCAAAAAAATTCCTACGCACACGCAAGATCATGGTGATGCATAGCAACGAGAGGGGAGAGTGTTGTCTACGTACCCTCGTAGACCGAAGCGGAAGCGTTAGCACAACGCGGTTGATGTAGTCGTACGTCTTCACGGCCCGACCGATCAAGCACCGAAACTACGACACCTCCGAGTTCTAGCACACGTTCAGCTCGATGACGATCCCCGGACTCCGATCCAGCAAAGTGTCGGGGAAGAGTTCCGTCAGCGACGACGGCGTGGTGACGATCTTGATGTTCTACCGTCGCAGGGCTTCGCCTAAGCACCGCTACAATATTATCGAGGATTATGGTGGAGGGGGGCACCGCACACGGCTAAGAGAACGATCACGAAGATCAACTTGTGTGTCTAGAGGTGCCCCCTACCCCCGTATATAAAGGAGCAAGGGGGAGAGGCCGGCCGGCCCTTGGGGCGCGCCAAGGAGGGGAGGAGTCCTCCTCCTAGTAGGAGTAGGACTCCCCTTTCCTAGTCCAACTAGGAAGAGAAAGGGGGAAGGAAAGAGAGGGAGAGGGAGAGGGAAAGAGGGGCCCCCCTCCCCTAGTCCAATTCGGACTCCCATGGGAGGGGCGCCCACCTCTGGGCTGCTGCCCTCTCTCTCCCCTCAGGCCCACTAAGGCCCAATACTTCCCCGGGGGGTTCCGGTAACCCTTCCAGCACTCCGGTTTTCTCCGAAATCACCCGAAATACTTTCGATGTCCGAATATAGCCGTCCAATATATCGATCTTTATGTCTTGACCATTTTGAGACTTCTCGTCATTTCCGTGATCATATCCGGGACTCCGAACAACCTTCGGTACATCAAAATATATAAACTCATAATAAAACTGTCATCGTAACGTTAAGCGTGCGGACCCTACGGGTTCAAGAACAATGTAGACATGACCGAGACACGTCTCCGGTCAATAACCAATAGCGGAACCTGGATGCTCATATTGGCTCCTACATATTCTACGAAGATCTTTTATCGGTCAGACCGCATAACAACATACGTTGTTCCCTTTGTCATCGGTATGTTACTTGCCCGAGATTCGTTCGTCGGTATCTCAATACCTAGTTCAATCTCGTTACCGGCAAGTCTCTTTACTCATTCCATAATACATCATCCTGCAACTAACTCATTAGTTGCAATGCTTGCAAGGCTTAAGTGATGTGCATTACCGAGAGGGCCCAGAGATACCTCTCCGACAATCGGAGTGACAAATCCTAATCTCGAAATACGCCAACCCAACAAGTACCTTCGGAGACACCTGTAGAGCACCTTTATAATCACCCAGTTACGTTGTGACGTTTGGTAGCACACAAAGTGTTCCTCCAGTAAACGGGAGTTGCATAATCTCATAGTCATAGGAACATGTATAAGTCATGAAGAAAGCAATAGCAACAAACTAAACGATCAAGTGCTAGCTAACGGAATGGGTCAAGTCAATCACATCATTCTCCTAATGATGTGATCCCGTTAATCAAATGACAACTCATGTCTATGGTTAGGAAACATAACCATCTTTGATTAACGAGCTAGTCAAGTAGAGGCATACTAGTGACACTCTGTTTGTCTATGTATTCACACATGTATTATGTTTCCGGTTAATACAATTCTAGCATGAATAATAAACATTTATCATGATATAAGGAAATAAATAATAACTTTATTATTGCCTCTAGGGCATATTTCCTTCACGATCAACATAAGATGTTCACCGATGTTGACTAGTCCGTCTCACGTGATGATCAGACACGGCCTAGTTGACTCGGATCATGTTTCACTTAGATGACTAGAGGGATGTCTATCTGAGTGGGAGTTCATTGAATAATTTGATTAGATGAACTTAATTATCATGAACTTAGTCTAAATTCTTTACAATATGTCTTGTAGATCAAATGGCCCACGTTGCCCTCAACTTCAACGCGTTCCTAGAGAAAACCAAGCTGAAAGATGATGGCAGCAACTATACGGACTGGGTCCGGAACCTGAGGATCATCCTCATAGCTGACAAGAAAGATTAGGTCCTAGAAGCACCACTAGGTGACGCACCCATCCTAGAGAACCAAGACGTTATGGACGCTTGGCAGTCATGTGCTGATGATTACTCCCTCGTTTAGTGCGGCATGCTTTACATCATAGAAACCGGGGCTCCAAAAGCGTTTTGAGCAACACGGAGCATATGAGATGTTCGAAGAGCTGGAAATGGTTTTCCAAGCTCATGCCCAGGTCGAGAGATATGAAGTCTCCGACAAGTTCTTCAGTTGTAGGATGGAGGAAAATAGTTCTGTCAGTGAGCACATACTCAAAATGTCTGGGTTGCATAACCGCTTGACTTAGCTGGGAGTTAATCTCCCGGATGACGTGGTCATTGACAGAATCCTTCAGTCACTTCCACCGAGCTACAAGAGCTTTGTGATGAACTTCAATATGCAAGGGATGGAAAAGACCATTCCTGAGGTATTCAATGCTGAAATTAGCGGAGGTGGAGATCAAAAAGGAACATCAAGTGTTAATGGTTAATAAAACCACTAAGTTTAAGAAAGGCAAGGGTAAGAAGAACTTCAAGAAGGACGGCAAGGGGGTTGCCACGCCCAGTAAGCAAGCTGCCGGGAAGAAGCCAAAGAATGGACCCAAGCCCGAGACTGAGTGTTTTTATTGCAAGGGAAGTGGTCACTGGAAGCGGAACTTCCCCAAATACTTAGCGGACAAGAAGGCCGGCAACACTAAAGGTATATGTGATATACATGTAATTGATGTGTACCTTACCAGTACTCGTAGTAGCTCCTGGGTATTTGATACCGGTGCGGTTGCTCACATTTGTAACTCAAAGCAGGAGCTACGGAATAAGCGGAAACTGGTGAAGGACGAGGTGACGATGCGCGTTGGGAATGGTTCCAAGGTCGATGTGATCGCCGTCGGCACGCTACCTCTACATTTACCTACGGGATTAGTTTTAAACCTCAATAATTGTTATTTAGTGCCAGCTTTGAGCATGAACATTGTATCAGTATCTCGTTTAATTCGAGATGGCTACTCATTTAAATCCGAGAATAATGGTTGTTCTATTTATATGAGAGATATGTTTTATGGTCATGCTCCGCTGGTGAATGGTTTATTCTTAATGAATCTCGAGCGTAATGTTACACATATTCATAGTGTGAATACCAAAAGATGTAAGGTTGATAATGATAGTCCCACATACTTGTGGCACTGCCGCCTTGGTCACATAGGTGTCAAACGCATGAAGAAGCTCC
>NW_024113298.1:0-85033 GCF_003073215.2 Triticum urartu | reverse complement strand
CAGCGCGGCCTGTGCGACCAAAATTTCCTTGTTGATGGTAGGCGCTTCAGCATCAAGCTGGATGAGACATTCGAAGTTGATACAGTAAGTCACTTTGTCAATTATTATTTGAATGCAAAACTTATGCTTCATTTGCTTCAACTTATAATTTTAAATTTTCACTATTCTACTATAGCGCATCCCCTGCCATGCAAGAATTTTTGTCTTGGATAAGATAGGTTTTAGTGCTATAGATGATATGGAGGTAAAGAGAGTTTACTTGAAGACGGAGCATGGGTATACTTTCAACGTCAAATTATATAATGGAGACACATACACCCATTTTGAATGCAAAACTTGGCAAGCACTATGCAAGGCTTATGCATTTGAGCCTGATATGGTTATCACCTTTGATATTCGTCCGGAAGATGATATTGAAGGTAATATAGACATCTGGGTCGATGTGCAAACGCCTCCAGTTCTACCGTTTGGTGAGTTTTTCTCAACCATGCATGCATATGTTTATGTCTTTCATACAGTTTATTCAAAAATAGTTGACAACTAATTTGTATTGTCAGCTTATTTCGGTTCAAGCAAACATGTCCGGCGCTTGGTAGACAGGACCTACTACTGCCCCAGGGCTCAACTAAACTGCGAGGAGATAAGTCGTTATGTTTCATGGCTTGAGAATCTTAATACTGTCAAGACAATTTTTTTTCCTAAACTTAGAAATGTTAGTACTCAAAACGTGCGACCAATGATGATCGTATTGAACTACGGTCACATCTATAATCAAAAGATGGTAAGATTTTAAATATTTGTCCTTAATTAGTGCATCTTTTGCATACATTATTTTTGAAGCTAAACTTTCATTGCTTAGTATATTAATTACTATACGATGTTGTTCAACAGGGACTTCCGATGACAGTTGTGCCTCAGTGGATCGAGACAAAAGGTCGCATGTCAATGGTTAGCTTACGACCAAGATTTCCTACATTGCACATGAGTGCATTCAGGATTTCTGAAAGCGAAGAATGCTTAATAGTGAAAGATTGGAGCAAAATTGTTAACGATCGCAGAGAAGTACTAGGGGGCAGTAAGGTGAAGCGCAACCCAAGATTAGGAGACAGATTCATCTGCATGCTCCAGTATGATGAATCAGGAGAGCTATACATGTTCTATGCTATTCTACCTGAGAGGGAGCAGCAGGATCAGTAGCTACTAGTTCATGCTCTTAATTAGTACTTGTCTCATGTCCGTGTCCTGAACTTCGATCTTGGTGACGATTATGTTGAACATGATGATATCTTTGCTTCTGTTACAAAGTGAATGTTTTCTCTTTAAGCTAGCCAGCGTTGATGATGATTAGATAGCTAGCGCGGTAATGATTATGATGATTAAATAGTGGTAATTAGACGACTACGATGATTTTTAGCTAGCTAGAGTTTATTTATTTATTAGAATGCGATGATGATGATGATGATGACGACTACAACTCATTATAACATAAAACAATCCTAAATTAAATTGATAACACAAATTTAATTGAAAAATACAAAATAAAACAAAAACCCATTTAGTAACGGTTGGTGTTACCAACTGGTACTAAAGGGCTCCCGGCCCCCGGAGCTGGCTCGTGCCATGTGGTTCCTCTTTAGCACCGGTTCGTGATGAACCGGTACTAAAGGGGGGGGGGGCTTTAGTGCCGAAACGTTTGTGCCGGTTCCATAACCGGCACTAAAGGCCCTTACAAACCGGTGCTAATGGCCCGTTTTCTACTAGTGCCATGTGCCCTATCTTCCGTACGTACAAACACGGCTTCCGACCAATGCATGCAAGCTTCACCAATGGCACACATACAGTGTCGTGCACCACGAACCACACACATCAACAGCTCCAGGCTCCCGCTTTGAGGGCAACATCGGGGCCTAGGGACATAAGTGAATTGCACGTTGGTACCATAATTACGGCTAGGGTAATGAATTGGTACTATTTTACGTTTTTTTCTCCAGCTCAGTACCAAGTCAGAGGCACACGGCAACAAATTGAACTGATTCGCGTTTAAACGTGTTTGGATAGGAAACTGACTAGTACAAATTCATTACCCGAGCTCCAGTTGTGGTACCAACGTACAATGAACTCATGGTCATGCCAAACAGCAACGTGGAGTGACTCCCACGGTCAATGGACTCCCCGCACAACTTGGATCATGGCAGGGTGGATAAGCATGCACGAGTTGGATCATGGCAGGGTGAACTTATCCACGAGCAATGCTACACGCACAGGCAAATAATTACGGATTTAACAGGGAGCTCACACCCCTTGAAATTCAAAGGGAGGGGTGGAGATTAGTTAAAGAAGAGGTCCGTAAACCCCTGATTAAACCTCTCGTTCATTTACGTTTTTTCTTCTCCACGCACAAGACAACGAGCACTGCACCGACACACGTCTACATTGTCCTAGTGCATCGAGAACATCTGCATCAACATCTCCATGGAGCCAAACCATCGCCATCAAGGTTTACTGCCATGTCCCGTTGACAAAAAATAATCTTCATCTAGTACTTGGATCTATGAGAAGCGATCCTAGCATGCACCATCCACACGCCAAGCTGGTGTAGAAAGAGATATATTTTTTCATCAACTTCTCTAGTATGAAAGGACATCGACACTTTGTTGCCGGGAGGGACGCCTTGAAGCGACACATCATCATTGACAGACTGCTGCAATGCCTTCAACTACGACTACACCATCGACCATAACTAACCATGGCTGAATCATCATACCTCAACATCGACATACAAAACTAAATCTAGAGCTACACATATCGGCAACAACTCCCGTCAATAACGTTTGCATCGTCACTCGCGTTGTGGCATAGAACAGAGACATGTAAGGCACCCGAAGGCGACATGGTTACCGCCCTAGGTGCCGACCCATTAGAGACGCAAGTATTGATGGCGAAGCCGAGAAGATGATGTGCGTGCAAGACTTCAAATTCAATCGCAATTGTTCGCTTCACGGCTTCACAACTGAGTGAGAATTTTAGAGATAAAGATATATAATTGGTTTGAGCAACCATGTGTTGTACTCCAATTCTCTCTCCTCCATTGTACTCGATATTTTTTGTTGTTGCAAAAATTGTACTCTATAGTACATATACCTCTATGAGGATCAGATCAAAACAACCAAACAACATAGAAATATTGTAGCGATCCAAGTATTTTCTACAGTTTGTAGTATGCAAACTAGGTAGAGTAAGATATTAGTTTTTTATTCCGGATTTATGTTGTGTGTTTACAAAATTAGAGTGACATATTAGCCATTTTTATGAATAACATTTGTATGACATATGTGTTACTCCTAGTTTAATACTCCCTCTGTAACTTTTTATAGAATGCTTTTAGTGTCCATGATAGTTTCAAAATGCTTCTTATACTTTGATATGGAGGAAGTATCTACCAAGCCCGAGGGTGGAAAGGTCTGCGCAAGGAGCAGGGGAGCATCAAATTCAGTCCCCTCTTCCATCACATCACAATCTCTCTGTCACTCATACAACAGGGAAGCATATCATATCTATAGACATGACACAACCGACCTAACAGGTACCCATTTTTGCTCACGCTTACCGTTCATGGAGCTTAGGAGCTCCAACATTATTGCATGCTTATTTCATGTTTCTACTTCTGGAAACAACAGTATGATATGGACTTCATTGCAGCACTGCTACAAGACACATATAATTTTCTGATGTGCTAAAGAGAATGAAAGCACCACACCGCTTGCTTCAAAGGGAGAAAGGTACTCCACCATGGACCTGGTCCTGCATACGAGTGCAGTTGTTGGGCACTTTGCGTCTTGAAAGGTACTATGCGGAAGCGCGACCTACCATCTTTGCATCCTTTTGCTCAGCTGTCAACGCGCCACTTAATACATGCATACCCACTTTCGCGCCCAGACGCAGGCACGCAGCACATAAATACAAGCGCACGCACACAGCACGCGTCACAGCAGCGAAACACCGACTACTCAATAGAAAAACCATGGCCACTGCCGCGCTCTTCTTCGTCCTCCTCGCCCTGGTTACCATGAAGTCGCAGACCGCGTCGTCCCAGAAGGAGACGCACCTCAAGGTGTACTGGCATGACGTGGTGAGCGGACCGGACCCAACGTCGGTGCCGGTGGCGCACGCGGCCACGACCAACACTTCCAAGGCAGCTTTCGGCCTCGTGATCGTCATCGACGACCCGCTCACAGAGGGCCCCAGCCTCAACTCATCCAGGCTCATGGGCCGTGCCCAGGGCACCTACATCGCCGCCGGCAAGGACCAGATGGCGCTGCTCATGCTCATGAACTTCGTCTTCACCGCCGGCAAGTACAACGGCAGCAGCGTCGCCATTATGGGTCGCAACGCGGTGTTCACCGAAGTTCGAGAGATGGCTGTTGTCGGCGGTACCCGCGTTTTTAGGTGGGCTCGCGGGTACGCGCAGGCCAGGACGCACACCTTGGACCTCAAGACCAACGATGCCACGGTCGAGTACAACATATTCATCAGGCACTAGTTCCGGCCGTGGTCAAAATTTACCCAGAGTTAAATACCATGAATACGAATTGTGTGTTCAAACGATAATATTTGTTGCTTTCGGAAAACCTTTTTACGTTTTTCGTGCGATGTCAATCACAACTGATACTGTTGCTGATTATCTATACAAGTCGTTTTTTCTCGTTTGGACTCTCATTGTCTTTTTCTTGTTCTTTAAAAAAAATTGATCCTGTGGATACTTTTTTTTTGACATCGTCAGGTCGTTCTCCCATCCACGTACTACACAACCTATGCCTAGCTCGACTGGCCAACTCATGAGCCCCAAGATTAGCTTCTCTAGGAGTATGCTCGAAAATGACATGAGGGAAATCGCATGCGCTATGATAGCAATCATCGCAAATTGCAGCTGCAGCTCCATAGGATAGCTGGCCATTATCCCTTGTCTCAATCACATCGACATTGTCCGAGTTCACTTCCAGTCGGTTGCACCCTGTGATGGTGGCTGGCAGGGGGCGTAAGAAGAGGCCTGGCATGGATGGTGAGGCGGAGGCGGGCTTGGGCATGAACAGCAAGCAAATAACAGTCGATATTTGGCCTGTTTCCGGGATGGAGTTTGACGTCCGCTGGCACGTCTCCTTCGCGGTGGACCTGGCGTCCGCACGCATTGTCCACTTCACCGACGGCGAGATCCTCCTCCGTCGAGGAGCGCCCCGGATCATGCTGATCGACGACAAGGGAGTGACGGTGGATGCGCGCTACTTGCGCGAGGGGGAAATCATCGATATTGGCCAGGTCATCTCCTTCCCATGCCACTTTGCTAGGGTTCGTGACCGTATTCTGACAAACGACACAAGTGCGGGTACACGGGGACAGGAGGCGCATGGTGGTGTGTGCGGTGCACCGAGCCGCGTCCGGGACGGGCAATGGCGGGGCCCTGGGATTCTGGGGCCACATCCAGGCGCGAGTGAGGCGGCCGCCATTGATGCCCGACACGTGGACGAAGATCCGCGCGGCCATGGGGCACGGGAGGATGCCACAGGTACAAAAGCCGCTCCCACCCCGATCCGTGACCTAGACGCCGCTCTATCCCACTTTTGGGAGACCCCGAGAAACCCTAGATCGAGATTCCCCTCCTCCTTCCTCTGGTGGGAGGGGAAGATTGGAGGCGACCACAGATCCTACGCAGAGGTGGCTGCTTCCCCACGCGAGCCGAGCGAGATGGAGAACCGCGGCGGCCACGCCTTCCGTGGAAATCGTCGGGAGGGCTTCGGATCTGGGCGGATGGGGCGCGGAGCTGGTCGATTCGACCGAGGGCGCGGTCGAGGCCGATTCTCGTGGTCCAGGGACGTCGACGGCGACGACCTCTCCACCAACAAGAAGACGGCGTCGGCTTCGGACGACACCGAGCGGTGGGACGAGGCTGCAGAGAGGGCCAAGCGGGCCAGATCTGGGGGGGTTTGGGTGGAGAAGAACCCTAACCCTCCTGGTCTCAACGCTGCCGATATCCACAGGAAGAAGCAGATCTACGACCCGGTCGTTCGTGCTGAGTCCTCATCTCAGGTGCCCCCACCCAAAGCTTATGATCCTTGCTTAATCTGCAAAGCTACTAATCATACTCCTGGTAGTTGTCCGCAAGCCTTTTGCGAGAGATGCAGTAAGATGGGACATCTAGCCTCAGTTTGTGTTACTTTCCTGCCATGGGAGTGTGTGGCACCGATGTGTGCTTTTCAGGCCAAGGGCCAGGGTTTTTTCTATATCCCAGATTCATGCACTGCTAAACAATTAAAAGAGAGAGCTACTAGTGTTGTTATCACAGTGATTGAGGGGGAGATAGTGTGAAGGATCTTGAGGATGCTTTCTCTGACTACATTGGGACCAAATGGCACTGTACTACTTGCTCTATTGGTCCCAATACATATGTCATGCGCTTCCCAAATCAGAGAGATGTTAAAAAAGCATGTTATAATAATAAAATGACGCTGAAATCTTGTGGAGTTGTTGTGAAAATTGTCCCCTGGTCGGCTAATGTTGGGGCTAAGGGTGTGATGGAAATTGCTTGGGTTAAGGTTGCTAACGTTCCATTAGAGAGGAGAAACGAGAGAAATTTGGCTTATGTTTCATCTCTGGTAGGTGTACCACTTGAAATCGACATGGCCACCCTACATAAGCCAGAATTTGTACGGGTCCGGCTGGGATGTCGCAATGTGGATGAGCTACCTGGGGTTGCAGAAGCAGTCTTAGGCACACATTTCTTTGACTTCTTCTATGAAGTTGACAAGGTGTTGGTGAGAGATCCAGAAAGAGAACTTAAAAGTGCCCAGGTTGGCAATGTAAAAGGAAACTCATCAAATGATAAGCAGTTCTCTTGGACATGCCCCAAGTCTAATGAAAAAGAGAGAGGGAGTGGACCCAGTAAATTTATGAACAATGGGAAAAATACCCCGATTGAGCCTGTGGAAGAGGAACATGATGAATCTGAAGAAACTGAGGATAATACTCTCCTGATTGAAACTATTGCTGATGAGGCATGCGAGAGAGATGACCTGTTTAAATCCATTACAATTCCTGCTGCAAAGAACTTTGAGCAGCATATGGATGGGATACAGGTAGTTAAAAGTCCTTCTGGCAATGACTTGATTTCAAAAGATATATCTGCTTTGCATATATCTCATTTGGATCATCAAAAAAATGAGCAGGTCGAGGAGCTTGAGGGAGAGGAGTTTGAGAAGGAAAGGGGGAAGACTGATTATATGGTACAGTTCCCTACATCCTCAGATGATATGGGGGAAGTGATTCCTACTCCTCCTCTTATCCCAGAAGCTGGCCTAAGGCTTAGTGTGAGGACTATGCAGAATATGGAGACCAAGATGCAGTATAAAGCTATTGTTATCTCCAAAAAAAGAAATCTGGAAGGTAACGAACCGACCCATAACTCTTTTGAAGTTTTGTCTAATCATGAGATGATGCTTAGGGCAACTAAAATGGGAGTGTTGATCCCTGATAATAATTTTGCTAGTATTGATATATTAAGAGAGTTGGAAAGGATCAGGAATGAGGAGGAAAAAATAGATATAATTTCTGAAAATGGTGTAGAAGACAAAATGTTATACATCACTAATGGGAAAGGAGATATAACTCCTGTCAGCGATGAGTGGGCAGAAGATATAGAGGAGTTAGAAGAGGAATTTACCCTGGTCAGGTCTACGAAAAAGAGAAGACCCAAAGCCCATGTGGTTATTTCTAGGCCAGTGACTAGGAGTCAAAAGCCTGATAGGGGTGGAAAAAAAACCTGGTAGCCCTGTCCATCATTCCATGGCCGCCAAGGGAAGGGGGAGAAAAAAACTGGTATTAAATGATAGGTCTCTTTTGGAATTGTAGGGGGGCAGGAAAGAAAGGAATGAGTTCCTGCCTTGCTCACATTATTAGAGATCATTCCCTGGACTTTATTGGTCTACAAGAGACTCACAAAAAAGTTATATGGATAGCTTCTTTAGAAAAATTGACCCATACGAGACATACGAATGGAATTTTGTTCCATCTATAGGCAGATCTGGGGGGATCCTGTGTGGTGTGAGGAAAGAAAGATTTGAGGGAGTAGTATGGAAAAAGGGCAGGTTTATCCTGCAAGCTTCTTTCTTTGATAATAAAGAAAAAAAGAAATGGACACTTTGCACTGTATATGGTGCTGCTCATGATAAAGATAAGGATGATTTTTTAACTGAACTTTCTGAGTTCTGTAGTCATATATCATCCCCTTTGTTTATTGGGGGAGACTTTAATATTCTTAGGCATGCTGGGGGGAAAAACAAACCATGGCAACATTCCACTTACTCTGATTTGTTTAACTCAGTGATCAATGCTATGTGTTTGAGTGAGGTTTATATGAGTGGGGGGATGTACACATGGACCAATGGACAATCTCATCCAACCCTGGAAAAGTTAGATCGTGCTCTTATGAGTAATGACTAGGAGGACATTTTCCCGCAAGTTAACATTAGGAAAATGGTCAGAGATGTTTCAGATCATAATGCCCTCTTGCTGTCCTCTGACAACCATGTTGTTAGATCTCCAAAGACAAGAGAGTTTAGGTTTGAATTAAGTTGGTTGAAATCAGATGAGTTTCTTCCCTTAGTGGAGAAATCTGGAATCAGTATGTAAAAGCTACTGAACCAATTGATATTCTAAATATCAAATTGAAACGGTTCAATTTTTCTTTAAAGGATGGGGTTCGAATAAATTTGGTCATGAAAGAATCAGAAAAAATAATATCAGAGAAGAGTTGAGACTGATTGAGGAGGAGGAAGAGAAAGGAAATATTGATCCTGGTACCTTTCGTAAAAAATGAGTTGTTGGTCGAGCTAAATGAGATTTTAATCAATGATGAACTTTTTCTGCTACAACAATCTAGAGAACGATGGTTGCTTAAAGGAGATAGTAATACTGCCTATTATCAAAAAAATGCTAATGGGCACAAGAGGAAAAACACCATTCACTCTATGAGTGTGGGTGATGTTAGCATCGAAGGTACAGATAATATTTTGAGGCATGCCACTGACTTTTATAAGTCTTTGTTTGGACCAGCCCCTGGGAATCTATTTTTACTTGACCCTGATATTTGGGGGGATAACGAGAGATTAGATGAGGCTGATAATTTGATCTTGACTAGACCTTTTTAGGAGGAAGAAGTTAAAGCTGCTCTGTTCTCAATGAACAGTAATAGAGCCCCAGGGCCTGACAATATACCTGCTGAGTTTTACCAGCATTGTTGGGAGATTGTTAAAAAAGATATAATGAATCTTTTCTTAGCATTTTATGAGGGAAGGCTGGATGTACATAGGCTTAACTATGGCATTATCACCCTGCTTCCCAAAGTTAATGGAGCTACCAAGATTCAGCAATTCAGACCCATATGCTTGCTTAGATGCCCCTACAAACTGATCACTAAAGTTCTAGACAATAGAGCAACTCCCTTCGCTGATGTGTTGTTCAGTAAACACCAGAATGCCTTCATTAAAAACAGGCACATCGTGGATGGGATCATGTCCCTCCATGAGATCTTGCATTACACCCACATTAGGAAGAAAGTAGGGATTGTCATTAAACTAGATTTCGAGAAAGCCTATGACAAGGTGAATTGGGAATTTTTGCTTCAAAGCTTAGAAAATAGAGGCTTCGGCGCCACTTGGTGCGGATGGATGAAGAAGATCATTCAAAATGGCACGGTTAGTGTCAAATTAAACAACACTTTGGGCCCATATTTCCAAAGTCACAAAGGGGTTAGACAAGGAGATTCTATCTCTCCCTTCTTGTTCAATATTGCAGCTGAATGTTTGTCCAAAATGGTGTGTCAAGCGCAGAATAATGGATTGATTACTGGGCTTGCCCCTGAATTAGTGGAAAATGGTGTGGCCATCTTGCAATATGCTGATGATACAGTGATATGCATTGAGCATGACCCTGAGAAATCTTTAAATATGAAAATGTTGCTCTATATGTTTGAATTAATGTCAGGATTGAAAATCAATTTTCAGAAAAGTGAGATTTTGTGTGTTGGTGGGGATGATAATATTCTGACAACATACGCTGATATGTTTAATTGTCAAATTGGACACTTTCCCATGAAATACCTGGGGGTACCAGTGAGCTACTCAACTTTAAGAGGAGTGGATTGGGAATTTTTGGAAGAAAGGTATATTAAAAGAAGCGAATCCGGTTAGGGAGTAGTGCTTCTTCGGGAGGTAGACTTACTTTGCTTAAATGCTAATATCTCTAGCATTGCCTTTTACTATCTATCCATGTTCTTGCTATCAAAAACTATGATTGCAAGACTGGATAAGCACAGAAGGAGATTTTTCTGGCAAGTCTCTAAGAATAGGAAAAGGTATTATTTGGTCAAATGGACCAGGATCTGTCGATCTAAAAACAAAGGGGGGCTGGGAGTTAAAGACTTGCATAAACAGAATCTCAGTTTGCTCGCCAAGTGGTGGTGGAAACTGGAGACTAAAAAGGGTTTATGGGAAGATATTATTAAGGCTAGATATTTTTGGAGAGATACTATTGCCTCGGTTAAAGGGAAAACCAGCGACTCCCCCTGTTGGAAGGCAATAATGAAAGTAAAAGATCTTTATATGGCAGGTAGACGTGTGGTGATACAATCTGGTAATATTGCCAGACTTTGGAAGGATCCTATTGGGGATCAAGTTCCATTTTGTGAACAATTTCCCAGATTGTTCTCTATATGCATTTTTCCTGAATGTACTGTCAATACTTGTCTTATGGCTGAATGCCCAGTTTACACTTTCTTGGAAAAGCATATTGTGGGGTGTGACTATGACTGGATCTGGAGGGCAAGTATACCTCTGAAGATCCTTTTATGTGGCAACTATCGCAAAATGCTATTTTAACTAGAGATGTAATGAAGCACAGGGGGTGGAAAAAAGATCCAAAATGCTCCTTTTGTGCAGCAAAAGAGACATCCCAACATCTCTTTTTTACCTGCCCGGTGGCTAGGGTAACTTGGAGAGCAGTGGCTTGTATGTTTGGGACTGACTTATGCCCAAATAATCTATGGCAAGCATATGTGTGGTGCCACTCATTTTTCCCAGAAAGGGGAGTTTTTTACATAGTAGGCATTGCTGCCATATGTTGGGCGATTTGGACGTGTCGTAACAGAGTTACATTCAAATTTGTACCTCTGAGAAACCCTTTTGAATGCATTTTCTCTGCTTGTGCTCTCCTTTGTTACTGGGCAGGGTTGATGAAATAGCAAAAGGATGCAGAGGACTTGAGGACTGGAGCGAACATGTTGAAGAGCAATGCTTCAAGACTGATGCAGATCTGTGCCGTGGCGCATCAGGATGAGGGAGCTTGCTGAGGCCAGAACAAATGAAGAAGGCCAAGTACACAAGAGGTGGTTCCTGCTGCTGTTGCTCTGAGAGGGAAGCTGTTTATGATGGTTTTGTGTGGGTTGGGTGATTAGGCCCTTTTATCCTTACTTACTTAAAAACAGTCTGGTAGTTTTGGTCTGATGCTGTGATGTAATGGTGTCGCCGGGTTTTCGCCCCACAGTAGGTAATCTCGATGGCAAGTGCTTACAATGGGTTTCCCGGCGATGCCTGAACTCGCTTTCCCCTTCCCCGCCTCTTTCTCTGGACATTTGATGTATTTCCGTTATGTCGCAGTAATGGAAAGGAGTAATGCCCGGTTCAAAAAAAAGTCGGTTGCACCCTAGTGTAGCAGCTAGATTTAGACTAAATCTTAAGGCCATTGCTTCTGCCATAAAGGCATCTCCACACCACTCAAGTGTTCCATGTTCAGCACCAATAAATTTACCATTTCCATCCCTAAGAACAGCTCCATAGGATCCTTGAAGCATGTCACGATCAAAAGATCCATAGACATTCAATTTGACGTATGGTCCTGTGCATACTTGATAACTCGACCTGGTCTTGATATTGTATTATTGTAAGGCCGGATGTAATTGTTATCATCTTCATGTTAATATATTATTACTCAAAAGGAAAATTATTTACTCACTTGCTGTAGCTTTGATTCTCATCAAAATGGTTGTCGCCGGCGGTATAGGCGTTTACAGGTGGGCCTGTGGCTACGCGCAGGCCAGGACGCACACCTTGGACCACAAGCCCAGTGACGCCACCGTCGAATACAACATACTAATCAGGCACTAGTCTCGGCCGTGGTTACCAGAGTTTTTCTTTTTCGTTTTTGCGATTAAATTTTACCTAGAGTTAAGTACCGTGAATACGAATTGTATGTTCAAGCGATAATATGTTGCTTTTGGAAAACCTTCTCTCGCAACTCGTGTGATGTCAATGACAACTGATAGTGTTCCTGCTTATCCGTTACAAGTCATTTGTCCGCATGGACTCTCTATGTCTTTTTTCTTCTTGTGTTCTTAATATTTTTTGGTCTTGTGTATGCTTTGGGTGTGTTTGATTGACTGAAGTACCCCCAAACAGGCTCAGTGGATACAAGAAAAACATGTTCGTTTGTGGACAGGGAGAGTTGACTTGCATCGTCATGAATCTTAAAGCAAGCCCAAGCCTGGCTTGCTAGGAACACTCGAATCCGCCGTTTTCAGCGGGCTAAGCTGAGTCAAGCACAAAAAGGGAAACTCCGTGCACGGCGGTGCAGGGGGACTGGGCGCCGAGATGGCGGGACGCCGAAATGTTCCAGCATGGGATGGCACAAAATCTAGCCTCCCCCTTTGTACGCATTTTAAACATTTTTTAAATTCTTATTTTTGTTTCAAGTACAAGATTAATAGTCGAAGGCACGTGGTTTGCATGTGTGCAATGTTCCAAGGGAGAATGAACAGATGTATGGTGGCCTTTTAAAAGATTTAAAATTACTAGTCGAAGGCACGTGCTTTGCATGTGTGCAGTGTTCATTACGATTTCTACGCAAACAAGAAAATTTAAGTACAAGCCAAGCACTTTGTCTAGGGAGTTTTAGCTTCACAACCTCTTGCCGTGTTACAGTGTTCCTGAATTTGTTACGGAAAGAGGAGACTAAACGATAATAAGACGAAATGCATGCAAAAAATAGTCTGCAGATGTGCGGTACGTACACTTATTTACATAATTCCATAATATACTACTAGCTCACTGAATTCATGTTTTGGTTAACTGAATTTGGATGGTTTGAACGTTGGCCAGGGGAAGCCTATAGTGGAGAACACACACTCTTGCCACTGTGACTGCTCTGCTCTCATAAGACTAGTGTGTTTCAAAGACAATGGTTGTTACATAGCCGAGCACCATGAGGAGCACAACCATTTGTTGTTTCCGACCTATGGGCAGACAATAAATACACAGGCAGTCACACAAACATATCGATGTGTACAGAAATGAAGTTGCAGAAATAAGGCACTGCCTTGGATTAGAACACAGGTTGGCTGAGAATGGAGATGAGTGTGAACCAGATTCAGCCACAAGGTGCTATGGTGGTTATCGCAGTCATAATGCATAGTGTTAGGGGCAACGATGATAACAATACAGCTAATGAGTCCAGGAATATGCTAGCGGGATTACTACCTCTGGCTAAGAGGAAAGAAATGGGAAGGCCTACAACAAGTAGAGAGAAGGCATCATATGAAGGGTTGAGTAATAGGACAAGATTCTGCACCATCTGTCGGGGTCAAGGGCACAAGCGAATAACTTACCCTGATCGCGGAGATGTCCCAAAACAAGCTCGGAAATCTGCACGATGCAAAAATTGTGGAGTGGAAGGCCACCGTCGGAACAAGTGCCACAAAGCAGCCGAACTCGGACTGAATAATTGATGGGATTGTTTAGTTAGTTTCAGCGCACACTCTGACACTGAAAATGGTTGAGCTTTCTTTGAACATGTGCATGTGGCCCCGTGTTGATGATAATTGTTCGGGCATGATTCTGATTGAATTGCTTTTTGCATAATATAAACAGATGCTTACATGTCGTCCCTGATTGGAGATTCAGAGATGGGCCTGAATATATTTTCTTGCTGAATGCGTTAACAAGTTAATGCATCTACCATCAAACGACCAGTGTTCAGACATGTGTATCCATCCTTCTGTATACGTGCAGACAGGTGCGGCCTTGCGTTCAAAATTTGAACGACATGGGCGGGAGAGCAGTGACAGCTCAAAATACATATGTGCGGTTAGGATATGTCATTGATTCATGTACCTGCAACCATGCGCTTAAGTGCTTAACAAGGGAGATGATATGGCCCGTTCTGGATTCTCAAACATGGGATCTGCAGTCACCCGATCTGAAGAATGCTCGGGAGGTGGTGTGATCTCGGTAAATGTACTTTGAATTTGGTCTTCCCTGCTTCTACCGCTCTGTGGTGTTCTTAATTTTCTCTTGGTTAGAGCAACTCCAACGCGCCGACCCAAACAATAGGTGATTTTGTCCGTTTTTTGTCCATTTGAGTCGGCCGCCCACTCGGCGTCAGTCCTGTTTATGATTTGGGTCGGCAGTGCGCCCAACGCACCGGCCCATATTCACTCGCGTGGCTGACTTGCCGCCGTTTTTGAACAAATATACACGCATTTTTGCATAGTTTCACAAGCGAATAAAAATAGTATAATTTGATAACCAAATAAATTTAGCATAGTTTACAAGCCGAATTAAAATTAAATTGTCTCAAATGCATTTTAACAAAAGATACATCCATTTTTTGCCAACATAAGCAGCCGCATGTGAGTTTTCCAGTCACGCATTTCATGATGATATTGGGTGAACTGTGCAAACATTGCCTCTCCTCCTCCATGCTCAGACTCAACATTCTCACCCTAAAATTGAAACCCTTGATCGTAAATATGTTCCGGGCGCTCATCCTCTATGATCATATTGTACATGATTACACAAGTAGTCATCACCTCCCACAACTTCCTGGTGCTCCAAGTTCTAGCAGGGTACCGAACAATGCCCCATCAAGATTGCAGAACAGCAAAGACATGCTCGACATCCTTCCTAGCACTCTCCTGCTTTTGGGCAAATCTTTTCCTTTTCTCTCATACAGAATTAGGGATTGTCTTTAGTGGTCCACTGAGGATAGATACCGTCACCTAGGTAGTATCCTTTGTCGTAATTGTGGCCGTTGATGTTAACATTCACCGGTGGACGGTTTCCTTCGGCAAGCCTTGCAAACACTAGCGAGCGTGGAAGCGCGTTGATATCATTGTGCGATCCGGCCATGCCGAAGAAAGAGTGCCAGATCCAGAGATCTTGTGAGGCCATGACCTCAAGTATTACAATGCAAGCCCTGCCATGGCCCTTATACCGCCCTTGCCAAGCAGAAGGACAATTCTTCCACTCCCAATGCATGCAGTCTATGCTGCCAAGCATCCCCGGGAAGCCCCTGCTGGCATTCATCACCAACAAGCGGGTTGTATCTGCAGTAGTTGGCTCTCTCAAGTACTTAGAGCCAAACACAGTAATCACAACCTTGCATAACTTGTACATGGACTCTAGGCACGTAGACTCGCTCATACTAACATACTCATCAATGAGATCACCGGGCACTCCTACAAGCATTCGGATGGCTGCCGTGCATTTCTGATAAGATGAGAAGCCAATCTTTCCAAGTGCATCCTCTTTGCACTCGAAATAATTATCGTATCCGACCACCCCCTCTCAAATACGGTTGAAAACATGCCTAGCCATACCTACCGAAATTTCTGATGTTTGAACATCGGATTGGTTGTGTCAAAGTAGTCCTTCCATAGAAGCAAATAGCCGCTCTCTCAGAGTCTCGGCTGCGAATCAACACCGGAATGTGCCCCAGGATCGAGCCCCGGAACAATGGCTGCTGCCTATTAAGGTGGTCATGGACCAACACAGCAGCCAGCATCTCCTCATCGTCGGATAAGGAATCGTCGGAGTCGCACAGAAAACTGTAGAAAAAGAACTCGTCGGCGGAGTCCAATTTGTACCTTGAGGCCAACTGTCGAACAATTTGCGGGCACCGACAGAGCTGGCCGGCGAAGAGACGCGCGCCTCCCTTGGACCAGTTGGCTAGCCTGGCTGCGTCCTACGAGCGTGGCGGCGTCAGCGGGGCGGTGTCGGATGAAGGAGCTGACCGGGACTGCAGGGGGCGACTTCGTTCTCGCGGCGACGTCGGAGAGGGGGAGGGGAGGGAGCTGCGATGGCTCGACGATGAGGCGGTGCGGCGACGTCGGTGGCGGCAGCATGGAAGGTGGGGAGGCACAGACTGCTGACAAAGACACTGGAACTGGGACACAGCGCCAACGGGGGCGGGGCAGAGGATGGCCAATGTGCCACCGACTAGAGGGCCAGGAGGAAGAGTAGGCGAGCATCGCGCGCGTTCGTTTCTTGTCCTTGCCGACGCAAATCAGGCTCAAAATTGGGCCGGGAATGGGTCGGCAGGCGGACGAATAGTGGACGCGCGTTCGTTTGGGTCGGCGCGTTGGACCGACTTTTTTGTTCGCGGTGACTCAAACGAACACGCGTGGAGAAAGTAGGTCAGCCCCGTTGGAGTTGCTCTTACACATGGCAGGATCGTGGAGCCTCGGAGGCGTCGGTGAATCAAGGGGAGCAATCTGAGCTGATGAGGAGTTCATCTTGGGGAGTTTCTTCTCTGTCGGTGTGAGGATCTGTAAACTTGCGGTTAAGGAATGAACACTTGTGTGCTCGTTGTTGGGGATACTGGAGCATGCGAACATGCTGTGATGGTAGAGAGAGGCGGGCAACTGCGATACTGCTTGAAGAGGAGTACGACTAATATGACCCTAACGATGGTCACTGCATAGCCAACTATGCGAAGGAGGATGAACAATTTGTGGCCTTAGAAAACAAGTCAGCATCTTTGACTTGGAACGCCAGTCCTCTTGCTCTTACCCATGGTTCCTTCTCCTATTTGGTTGGGAATTACGCCATCCGGGTGGCTAGAGCATCCACATTGTTAGTAAAGAACTCCTACAAAATGGAAAAGCCAAGCAACTGCATCTCCACGCGTTCGACATCTTTCTTCGCAGTAATGCTTCTGCACTTGATCAACGTCTTGTCTTCAGGATGTAATTTCGTGCACGCAACAGATACTCTTTTTCCTGGCCAATCTCTGCGTCGAAGTGGTAACCAGTCCTTAATCTCAAAATCTGGTGCCTTCAAGCTGGCTTTCAGTTACTTGAGATTTGGCATATGGTACATGAACACATCAACTTGTAGTCCTCTTCTAGTTTGGCAGCCTGATGAAGTCTCTCCAATTTTACCTTGGTCCTGGTCATTTGGACTCTCAGAAGCTTGACAGTTATTTCTGACAGATGACGGTAGCTCACTGGTTTGGTCATCACTTCATAATGATACGGGGATTATGTCCACTCCTGCACCTGCAATACTTCTTGATAATGGAAATCTCGTAGTCAGAGACCAACTTAATATTTCCATGGTGTTCTGGCAGAGCTTCGACAACCCAGTAGGTACACTGCTACCTGGAGGATGGCTGGGATTTAATAGGATCACTGACAAGAACATCTCGCTTATTTCCGGTCCTTCTTTTGGTTTGTATTTCGAACAGTCTATTCTTGAGATAAATACAAAGCAAAATAGAGTGTCTATGGTCCGGCATATTTCTAACACATATGACACAACCACTCCCATAAAAACTATTCTGATGCTTTTCCCAGCTGGATGGGCATTCGTGAAGATGGAGACTCTTTTCTGGTGCTCAATGATGAACATCTATATGTACAATTGGATGACAATGGTACTGTCAGTGCTGCTAAACTAGGGGATTGTAGTTCTGTGATGCCGTCTACTTCTCTGGATTGTGGTTTAGACTGTGGCACTGACAACATTTGTCTTATTCCATATGACAACACCCAGTCGTACTGTTTGAGAGTTGGTTCTCCACACTGTCTATCTAATTCTTCCGCTAAAGAAGACGTTTATTTCTATCCGATAGATGGAGTATTATATGTATCTCCAAGAAGTCCATCACCAATGGAAGTCGCATTCAGCACAAATTGTGAAGCTATTTGTTTAAGTAACTGTTCCTGCATTTCATATGCTTTCGACTTTGACGGAACATGCTCACTATGGTTCCGGGAACTGCGCAAAGCAGTGATTGTGCCTTCTGATCAGCAGAGTTATCGTTTGTTTGTACGTATGGCTAAGCAAGAAAATTGGACCTCACATTCGAATTCCCTGATTCAAATTATTGTTCTAACAGTGATAGGTGTCTTAACCTTCATGCTTGTTGGTCTGGTGCTTTTGTGGAGAAGCAAAATAAAGTTATTCATAAAAAGACTTCTGAACTCCAGTAATGGCCTTACGATCTTCTCAAATGCGCAGATAAAAAAAGCAACACAAAATTTTTATCAAAAACTTGGAGAAGGTGGTTTCGGCTGTGTTTACAAGGGGACATTGCTAGGAAACTCTGTGGTGGCTGTCAAAAAGCTAAAAGACCTTGGACAAGGGGAGAAGCAATTCTGAGCGGAAGTGCAGACCATTGGAATGATTCAACACATCAATCTTGTCCGTTTATTTGGATACTGTGCTGAGGGAAGTAAAAGGTTGCTAGTATACGAGTACATGGAGAATGGATCTTTGAACTCTCATCTGTTTTCAAAGAGTTCTATAAAATTAATCTGGGAGATCTGGTACCGCATAGCACTTGGAATAGCAAGAGGCTTGGCTTATTTGCATGAAGAGTGCAAGGATTGCATCATACACTGTGACATGAACCCGGACAATGTACTCCTTGATGCAGATTTCTGTCCCAAGATTGCAGACTTTGGTATGGAAAAACTTCTCGGCTGAGATTTCAGCAGGGCACTGACGACAATGCGGGGAACCATCGGATATCTTGCGCCGGAGTGGATCTCGGGGCAATCACACGTAAGTCGGATGTTTACAGCTATGGATTGATGCTTCTTGAAATCATATTGGGGCGGTGGAATTCAAAAAAAAATGGAGGGAAAGTTTACCTACTTTCCCATCTTTGCTGCACTGAAGGTGAATGAGGGGGATATTTTGTGCCTGTTGGATAGTAGGCTGGAGGGCGACATGGACGTGGAACAGCTGGGCCAAGCTTGCAGAGTGGCATGCTGGTGTATTCAAGACGCAGAGGATCACAAGCCATCTATGGGACAAGTTGTTTAGATCTTACAGGGTGTTTTGGATGTCGAAATACCGCCTCTTCGGAGGTCACTGCAGGATTTTGTTGGCATGGAGGATTCCACTTACTCTACAGAGTCATACATCCTCTGAAATAGTAAAGCCCTCTTCCTCTAGTTTACCTAAATCCATGGCAAATGTTAAGTGATAACAGTTTGTCTCCTTTCTCCACTTCTGCCTTATTTGTCTGAAGTTCTGAACTGCAATTCGTAATCCTGATATATACTTGTACCATCCTGCAGTCTTAAGAAAAAACCTCCACTTTTTTCTCTGCTTGTGCAAGGCCTGTCCATTCATGCTCCGACAAATCAGAACTGAAGGCAATCTATGAAGTCAATGTATTCTGGTATTTACTGCACGGCAGACTGTAGTATTTGCGGATACTTTATCATTCCTGTTGTTTGAAGCAGTGTCTTGCATGTTTTACAGTATTAGTACAAACGTTTGCGGAATAGAAGGATCACAATTACTTTATTTGCAGTGTGTGCAAATTACTTCCTGTAGATACTTATGAATGTTAGAATGAATACAATCTCATCTATTGGAAGGCAAGTTTTATATCTGCAGCCCCAGTTATTTTAGCTCCAACATGGTATGTTGTTGCAGCCAAGAATCTACGCTAGCATGGGTGAACAAACTATATAAAGTGATGTATAAACAGTTTTAAGAGAGAATTCCTTATTTAACACTATGATAAAATAAGATGCCCTATTTGGCACTGGAAAAATATTTCTTCCCTATCTAACTCCAACTTTAAATGTTGTTCCCAATATAACACTTTCATCCATTTTCTGAGGTAACTGTATTAAATGGCACACCATTTAAAGTTGGAGTTAGATAGGGAAGAAATATTTTTCTAGTGTCAAATAAGTGTGGGTAGCTTCGTGTCCGTGTTGGCGCAGGGTGGTGGTCGGTGCGGTGGCGAGCTCCGAAGTGCCTGAGGTAGAGGCTGGGATCAGGAGAATCCTTGTTGGCTTGGCCGACACCGACGCGGTGGCGCCTGAGGGTGCAGCCGGACCTTCCTAGAGGGCGTCGGGGCTACCCTTCCTCTCTCCTCGCCGTGTATCGGGGGAAACCCTTGGCAGCAACGTTGTCATCGCCGCATCCCTTCACTACTAGGAAAAGGGCTACTAATGGCGCACCAGTTTTGCCTACTAATGGCGCATCACTAGTGCGCCATTAGTATCACGCCACTAGTATTTTTTACTAATGGCGCACCACTGGTGCGCCATTAGTATCTGGTATACTAATGGCGTGCGCCATTAGTATAGGCCATGGTGCGCCATTAGTATAGGCCACTGGTGCGCCATTAGTATTCTTGAATTTTGAAGGCGGGAAAATAGTAGTGGCGCACCGTCTAACCCCCACCGTGCGCCATTGCTATTTTTGAATTTTGAATTTGGATTTGGATCGTGATTTTTTTTGCCCATTTTTTGCTCGCTTTTTTTGCTCGTTTTTTGGCACGATATTATTTCAAATTTTGTTCCTGTTTTTGGATCTTGTACGTTCTTTTTCCGTGTTCTTTTGCCGGAGAGGAGTTCACCGGAGAGGAGGAGGAGGAGGTCACCGGAGAGGCGCTCGCCTACATCGCCGGAGAGAAGGAGGAGGTCACCGGAGCATCGGAGAAGAGGAAGGAGAAACCATGAGGGGATGGGAGGAGAGGAGGGAGGAGGAGCTCACTTGAGAGGAGGGAGGAGAAACCGTGAGGGGGGGGGAGGGAGGAGAGGAGGGAGGAGGAGGTCGCCGGAGAGGAGGAGGAGGTCACCGGAGGGGAGGAGGAGGAGGAGGTCGCCGGAGAGGAGGAGGGTAGTATGGTGGAGGAGAGAAGGGAAGATGGAGTGGAGGAGAGGAGGAGATGGAGTGGAGAAGAGGTGGAGTGGAGGAGAAGAATGAAGAGGTAAGAAGGAGAGGACCACGCCCAGCCATATATACGGCATAGTAATGGCGCATCGCGGGCAGGTGCGCCATTACTAACTTTTTTTATTTTTTTGATTTATTTTGAATTTTGAAGGCGGGAAGATACTAATGGCGCACCATGGGCAGGTGCGCCATTAGTAACTTTTTATTTTATTTTTTTGACTTATTTTGAATTTTGAAGGCGGGAAGATAGTAATGGCGCACCATGGGCAGGTGCGCCATTAGTAAGTTTGTATTTTTTTGAATTTTTTTGCCTCCCCAGATTTTAAAAGCCCTGTAACTTTTTTTCTGTTAGGTTTTTGAGGATTTTGAAAATGTTTAACAGAGTTTCCCCATTAAATTCGGATGTAACTTTTCGAGTAGATGATTTTTCATATAAAAAACTTTTTTATCCGAGTTCGTACGCAAAAGTTATGCCCATTTACAAATTCTCGAGAGATTTCGCAAATAAAGTCAAAATTCATATTTGTAATTTTCACAACAACTAGACCACATATCACATGGGAAACTTATTTTCTTTTAATTTTTTGACATTTCCATCATTTTTAAAGATTTCTTTTTTACTAATGGCGCACCATGGATGTGGTGCGTCATTAGTATTTGCACACTAATGGCGCACCAACACATGGTGTGCCATTAGTATTTAGTAATGGCGCACCACATGTACAGTGCGCTATTAGTGTCCATATTGGCTATAGCTGTTTTTGTAGTAGTGCTTCTTGGAGGTGTTGTTTGATACCGGCGCTTCGGAGTCTTGGAGCTTGGTGGGCAATCTCCGGTGGACGCAGCGGTCACGAGGCTTCGTCGTTTTTGTCGATCTGCTGTTATCGGCATTTGTTTCTTTTCTTTTTTTCTTTTTCTTTTTTTGGCGTGTTTGTGCTGCTTCCGCCCCAACCCCTATCGTTGGTTGTATCGGATGGTTACTTTGTAATACAAAGCGGGGGAAACCCTTTTTCTTAAAAATGGCACATGAAATGACATTTTTGCCCTCAAACATCTATCCGATCATTAACTGGGTGCCCCCTCTCCTTTTCCTTGTATCTCCTGATGTTTGTGCGTGAGTTATCCCTGGATGTTTCGTGTATGATGGGTGTGCGAATTCCCCTTGCAACGCCTGCGTAGGATTATATCGAGTAGAAGCGGTAGGTCAGACGCATTGCAGCAGTACCGATATTCTGGATCGTTGGTGCCTTTCCTTGCCCCCATGTCCAAGTTGATCAGCTCCTTATCAACATGCCTGCAAATAAAAAAAATTCTTTAGCTGTACAAACACAGATGTATGAGCATACGGGTATGTATGTGTGCTTGCCTGTACGCACGGGTATTTGAGTACGTATACGTGTGTCTTCGGCTGCAGCAGGTATTCAGGTATGTACAGACGGTAAGTATCGGATGGTCATGATCATGTCATCACCGTGTACTTGCGCACAATGCATCCGTGGATGGGTGCGTGAAGGAGCACCCGCATGCATGAATGAATCACTAACTAATGTGCTAGTACATGTGTGTATGCATGACGTTGTATTTTTTTTCTTCTTCTTTTTCTACAATGCCAAGTGTAAGTATTTTGACATAGCTCCCTACAAAACCACTTCAAAAAAGAATAAAACACAGAGGCATGGGAAAGAGGAGTAAAAAATGTCATATACTAGTTATAGGGGTAATATTGTCGTTTCATGTGCAAGTTAACACCATTAGCTCACAAAACGGATGGAAGTGTTATATTGGCAACAAAGTTTAGAGTCAGGGTTAGATAGGGAAGAAATATTTTATTGGTGTTAAATAGGGAAGATGATTTTAAAGTAGTGTTAAATAAGGAATTCTTTTCAGTTTTAAATAATGGGTTATGCTAAATAGAAGCACCGTGCTGAAGTAACTATAGCAGGACTATAGCCATTTTATAATTTTAGCAGGACTATAGCTGACTATTTAAAACTTTGTTTATCGGACTCAACTAGCAATCCACCCATATACTCCACCCCTTCCGGTTTATAGGGTTCATCTTAAAATTTGGGTTTTCCATTTTATAAGTCTCAATTTTCTTGCACCCTATCACATGTTTAGATTTTAAGGTGCATTAAATCTCTGCATGCAAGGATTAAAAGAAAGTCCACCAATGCATATAAAAAGTTCTTGGTTATTTATTGGTCACCCATGCATGCATTGCAATTAATGCATTGGTAAACTCAATTTTCTTAAGAAAAACAATTGCATTAATTGTGTGCTTTTGTAACTACAAAAATTATCTACCACTCACCATGCATCTTGGTTGGTGAAAATTTTAAATTGAGCCCTATAAATAAGAAGAGAGGGAGTATAAGTTTCATACATGCATGGAACTTAGAGCAACTCCAACTGGACTAGGCTAATTTAGCCCATCATACGGGTTGGTCATACTTTCGCAGACACGTCCGGAGAATGTCCTGCTATATTTGCTTTGAGCCCGCATTGTCCATCCGTGCAGCCGTGTCCCTAAAATTGTCCGAACGCATGCATATGATTAGTGGGGTTGGAGAGAGAATGAGAAGTGAATAAAATAAATAAAGAGAAAAGGTGGTCCGAGGGGAACTCTGTTGGACGTGGTGGGCTGTTCGAATACCTTATATCCTACTCACATATGGGCAGCGTGTGATGGTTCGTAGATAGCACAGACATATGAGGATGAGTTGAGGGGTCCGGTTGGGTGTGGCGTCTTTTGGTGTCCCTCATGTCCTGGCTGTCCAGACAGTCCGCCCCGGACATATGGAAACAGTGGGTATGGTTGAATATGCTCTTATTTTTAGGACATGACATTACAATTATTAGGGCACAGCTGCATGTGCATCAGCCTAATGGATGGCTCTTTTTTCCCGCTGCTTCGCTAGGGATATATCTTTGCTCGTTGCGAGAAAGAAGTCCGTCTCGCCTTCAGCGCTTCCGCCATGAACCAGCCCAACAAGTGATTTTCCTGCGCACACAAGAAAAGTTCATATTTCTTCTGCACGCCTTTTTATTTTTTGTTTACATTTTTATGATTCTGTTATCTGTTTTTATTTTATTTTAAGTTTTTTTCTTTTTCTTCTCTGCGGCACTTTCCTGGTTTTCTTTGGTATTTTTTTATTTTTTTATTTTTAGTTTTTCAAAATAAATGTTAAATACTTTTAATACAGGTTGCATATTATTTGTATACATGTGTAACATATTTTATACGCGTTGGGATTTTTTTAAATACATGCGTGAAGCAATTACTCTGAGAAAGTTCAAATACACATTGAACTTCTTTTCAATGGTACAGAACATTCTTTGAACTACATGAACATTTGTTTACTTTGTAATAAAAACATTTGTCCCAAACAATTTTTTAAGTCATGTGAACATTTTTCTGCTTGGCACAAAACATTTTTATAAACTATATCAACATTTTTTATATTTGTATAATTGTTTTCAACGTCATGATAATTTTGAATGGTACAAAACAGTTTTGTACACAACACAGACATTGTTTTACTTAGTAAATACATTTTTTAATGGTACAGAAGTTTGTTCAGTTGTGTCAACATATTTTTACATTATATTAACGTTTAAACTTAATAAATTATGAACATATTTTTAAAACACGCGGACTGGTTTTAATAAATTACGAACATTTGTTAATGATATCAACTTTTTTGAAGTTGCTAAATTTTTTTTTACATAGCATGAACTTTTTTTGAACAAGTGGTTGTTGGGTTTTTAAATTTAATTAAAATATGTTGCCATTACAAATATATAAATGAAAGTAATAACATAAAATAAAATGTGCGCTAGGGAGGAGCTACCTATCCTACCACGCGAGGCCGGCCCAGTTAGGGCATCCTTAGGCGGGGCGTTCTTGTGTCTTGCTGCGGGCGAGACACGGCCCATTCTGTGCAACTTTGGGTGCAAACATGACTACTGAATTTGCTAAATTGGATTTGTATTTGATCCCCACATGTATAGCCTTTTTCATATTTTCAGTTGCTAATTTTTCTTTTGTACTATTATTCTGAAAATTAATAAAAATTTGCCGCAGGGTCCTACTATTCCCTGCAAAAAATAATGTATTTGTGTGTGTGTGTGTGCACTACTAGGAAAACGCTTATAGATAGAAGTTTACCAGTAGCGTTTGTTTATAACCCCACGCTACTACTAGTTAATAATAGCGCTGGCTATAAAGAGCGCTATTGGTATCAGTTAGCAGCAGCGCTTGTTACACAGCTGAAGGAAATATGCCCTAGAGGCAATAATAATATTATTATTTTATTTCCTTATATCATGATAAATGTTTATTATTCATGCTAGAATTGTATTAACCGGAAACATAATACATGTGTGAATACATAGACAAACCAAACGTCACTAGTATGCCTCTACTTGACTAGCTCGTTAATTGAAGATGGTTATGTTTCTTAACCATAGACATATGTTGTCATTTGATTAATGGGATCACATCATTAGGAGAATGATGTGATTGACATGACCCATTCCATTAGCTTAGCACCCGATTGTTTAATATGTTGTTATTGCTTTCTTCATGACTTATACATGTTCCTATGACTATGAGATTATGCAACTCCCGTTTGCCGGAGGAACACTTTGTGTGCTACCAAACGTCACAACGTAACTGGGTGATTATAAAGGAGCTCTACAGGTGTCTCCAAAGGTACATGTTGGGTTGGCGTATTTCGAGATTAGGATTTGTCACTCCGATTGTCGGAGAGGTATCTCTGGGCCCTCTCGGTAATGCACATCACATAAGCCTTGCAAATATTACAACTAATGAGTTAGTTGCAAGATGATGTATTACGAAACGAGTAAAGA
This sequence comes from Triticum urartu, assembly GCF_003073215.2. Taxonomy (NCBI): domain Eukaryota; kingdom Viridiplantae; phylum Streptophyta; class Magnoliopsida; order Poales; family Poaceae; genus Triticum; species Triticum urartu. Next base: position 59,132 of record NW_024113298.1, on the reverse strand, counting down.
GACTTGCCGGTAACGAGATTGAACTAGGTATTGAGATACCGATGATCGAATCTTGGGCAAGTAACATAGCGATGACAAAGGGAACAACGTATGTTGTTATGCGGTCTAACCGATAAAGATCTTCGTAGAATATGTGGGAGCCAATATGAGCATCCAGGTTCCGCTATTGGTTATTGACCGGAGACGTGTCTCGGTCATGTCTACATTGTTCTCGAACCCGTAGGGTCCGCATGCTTAAGGTTTTGATGACAGTTATATTATGAGTTTATGCATTTTGATGTACCGAAGTTTGTTCGGAGTCCCGGATGTGATCACGGAAATGACGAGGAGTCTCGAAATGGTCGATACATAAAGATTGATATATTGGAAGCCTATATTTGGATATCAGAAGTGTTCCGGGTGAAATCGGGATTTTACCGGAGTACCGGGAGGTTACCGGAACCCCCCGGGAGGTATATGGGCCTTAGTGGGCTTTAGTGGAAGAGAGGAGAGGTGGCCAGGGCTGGGCCGCGCGCCCCTCCCCCCTAGTCCGAATAGGACAAGGAGAGGGGGGCGGCGCCCCCCCTTCTCCCTCTCCTCTTTCCCCCTCCCGAATCCTATTCCAACTAGGAAAGGGGGGGAATCCTACTCCCGGTGGGAGTAGGACTCCTCCTGGCGCGCCCTCCTCCTGGCCGGCCGCACCTTCCCCTGTTCCTTTATATACGGGGGAAGGGGGCACCCCTAGACACACAAGTTGATCCACGTGATCATATTCTTAGCCGTGTGCGGTGCCCCCTTCCACCATAATCCTCGATAATATTGTAGCGGTGCTTAGGCGAAGCCCTGCGACGGTAGTACATCAAGATCGTCACCACGCCGTCGTGCTGACGGAACTCTTCCCCGACACTTTGCTGGATCGGAGTCCGGGGATCGTCATCGAGCTGAACGTGTGCTAGAACTCGGAGGTGCCGTAGTTTCGGTGCTTGATCGGTCGGGCCGTGAAGACGTACGACTACATCAACCGCGTTGTGCTAACGCTTCCGCTGTCGGTCTACAAGGGTACGTAGATCACACTCTCCCCTCTCGTTGCTATGCATCACCATGATCTTGTGTGTGCGTAGGAAATTTTTTGAAATTACTATGTTCCCAACAGTTGTATCAGAGCCTAGGTTTTATGTGTTGATGTTATATGCACGAGTAGAACACAAGTGAGTTGTGGGCGATATAAGTCATACTGCTTACCAGCATGTCATACTTTGGTTCAGCGGTATTGTTGGACGAAGCGGCCCGGACCGACATTACGCGTATGCTTACGCGAGACCGTTTCTCCCGACGTGCTTTGCACAAAGGTGGCTAGCGGGTGACAGTTTCTCCAACTTTAGTTGAACCGAGTGTGGCTACGCCCGGTCCTTGCGAAGGTTAAAACAGCACCAACTTGACAAACTATCGTTGTGGTTTTCATGCGTAGGTAAGATTGGTTCTTGCTTAAGCCCGTAGCAGCCACGTAAAACTTGCAACAACAAAGTAGAGGACGTCTAACTTGTTTTTGCAGGGCATGTTGTGATGTGATATGGTCAAGACATGATGCTAAATTTTATTGTATGAGATGATCATATTTTGTAACCGAGTTATCGGCAACTGGCAGGAGCCATATGGTTGTCGCTTTATTGTATGCAATGCAATCGCGCTGTAATGCTTTACTTTATCCCTAAGCGGTAGTGATAGTCGTGGAAGCATAAGATTGGCGAGACGACAACGATGCTACGATGGAGATCAAGGTGTCGCACCGGTGACGATGATGATCACGACGGTGCTTCGAAGATGGAGATCACAAGCACAAGATGATGATGGCCATATCATATCACTTATATTGATTGCATGTGATGTTTATCTTTTATGCATCTTATCTTGCTTTGATTGACGGTAGCATTATAAGATGATCTCTCACTAATTATCAAGAAGTGTTCTCCCTGAGTATGCACCGTTGCGAAAGTTCTTCGTGCTGAGACACCATGTGATGATCGGGTGTGATAGGCTCTACGTTCAAATACAACGGGTGCAAAACAGTTGCACACGCGGAATACTCAGGTTATACTTGACGAGCCAAGCATATACAGATATGGCCTCGGAACACGGAGACCGAAAGGTCGAGCGTGAATCATATAGTAGATATGATCAACATAGTGGTGTTCACCAATGAAACTACTCCATCTCACGTGATGATCAGACATGGTTTAGTTGATTTGGATCACGTAATCACTTAGAGGATTAGAGGGATGTCTATCTAAGTGGGAGTTCTTTAAGTAATATGATTAATTGAACCTAAATTTATCATGAAACTTAGTACCTGATAGTATCTTGCTTGTTTATGTTTGATTGTAGATAGATGGCCCGTGCTGTTGTTCCGTTAAATTTTAATGCGTTCCTTGAGAAAGCAAAGTTGAAAGATAATGGTAGCAATTACACGGACTGGGTCCGTAACTTGAGGATTATCCTCATTGCTGCACAGAAGAATTACGTCCTGGAAGCACCGCTGGGTGCCAGGCCTACTGCTGGAGCAACACTAGATGTTATGAACGTCTGGCAGAGCAAAGCTGATGACTACTCGATAGTTCAGTGTGCAATACTTTACGGCTTAGAATCGGGACTTCAACGACGTTTTGAACGTCATGGAGCATATGAGATGTTCCAGGAGTTGAAGTTAATATTTCAAGCAAATGCCCGAATTGAGAGATATGAAGTCTTCAATAAGTTCTATAGCTGCAAGATGGAGGAGAACAGTTCTGTCAGTGAGCATATACTCAAAACGTCTGGGTATAATAATCACTTGATTCAGTTGTGAGTTAATCTTCCAGATGATTGCGTCATTGACAGAATTCTCCAATCACTGCCACCAATCTACAAGAGCTTCGTGATGAACTATAATATGCAAGGGATGAATAAGACTATTCCCGAGCTCTTATCAATGCTGAAAGCTGTGGAGGTAGAAATCAAGAAGGAGCATCAAGTGTTGATGGTCAACAAGACCACTAGTTTCAAGAAAAAGGGCAAAGGGAAGAAGAAGGGGAACTTCAAAAAGAACAGCAAGCAAGTTGCTACTCAAGAGAAGAAACCCAAACCTGGACCTAAGCCTGAAACTGAGTGCTTCTACTGCAAGCAGACTGGTCACTGGAAGCGGAACTGCCCCAAGTATTTGGCGGATAAGAAGGATGGCAAGGTGAACAAAGGTATATGTGATATACATGTTATTGATGTGTACCTTACTAATGCTCGCAGTAGCACCTGGGCATTTGATACTGGTTCTGTTGCTAATATTTGCAACTCGAAACAGGGACTACGGATTAAGCGAAGATTGGCTAAGGACGAGGTGACGATGCGTGTGGGAAATGGTTCCAAAATCGATGTGATCGCGGTCGGCACGCTACCTCTACATCTACCTTCGGGATTAGTATTAGACCTAAATAATTATTATTTGGTGCCAGCGTTAAGCATGAACATTATATCTGGATTTTATTTGATGCGAGACGGTTATTCATTTAAATCAGAGAATAATGGTTGTTCTATTTACATGAGTAATATCTTTTATGGTCATGCACCCTTAAAGAGTGGTCTATTCTTATTAAATCTCGATAGTAGTGACACACATATTCATAATGTTGAAAACAAAAGATGCAGAGTTGATAATGATAGTGCAACTTATTTGTGGCACTGCCGTTTGGGTCATATCCGTATAAAACGCATGAAGAAACTCCATACTGATGGGCTTTTGGAACCACTTGATTATGAATCACTTGGTACTTGCGAACCGTGCCTTATGGGTAAGATGACAAAAACACCGTTCTCCGATACTATGGAGAGAGCAACAAATTTATTGGAAATCATACATACAGATGTATGTGGTCCGATGAATGTTGAGGCTCATCGCGGATATCGTTATTTTCTCACCTTCACAGATGACTTAAGCAGATATGGGTATATCTACTTAATGAAACATAAGTCTGAAACATTTGAAAAGTTCAAAGAATTTCAGAGTGAAGTTGAAAATCATCGTAACAAGAAAATAAAATTCCTACGATCTGATCGTGGAGGAGAATATTTGAGTTACGAGTTTGGTGTACATTTAAAACAATGTGGAATAGTTTCGCAACTCACGCCACCCGGAACACCACAGCGTAATGGTGTGTCCGAACGTCGTAATCGTACTTTACTAGATATGGTGCGATCTATGATGTCTCTTACTGATTTACCGCTATCGTTTTGGGGATATGCTCTAGAGACAGCCGCATTCACGTTAAATAGGGCACCATCAAAATCCGTTGAGATGATACCATATGAAACTGTGGTTTGGCAGGAAACCAAAGTTGTCATTTCTGAAAGTTTGGGGCTGTGATGCTTATGTGAAAAAACTTCAACCTGATAAGCTCGAACCCAAATCAGAGAAATGTGTCTTCATAGGATATCCAAAGGAAACTATTGGATACACCTTCTATCACAAATCCGAAGGCAAGACTTTTGTTGCTAAATTCGGAAAATTTCTAGAGAAGGAGTTTCTCTCGAAAGAAGTGAGTGGGAGGAAAGTAGAACTTGACGAGGTAACTGTACCTGCTCCCTTATTGGAAAGTAGTACATCACAGAAACCAGTTTCTGTGACACCTACACCAATTAGTGAGGAAGCTAATGATAATGATCATGAAACTTCAGAACAAGATACCACTGAACCTCGTAGATCAACCAGAGTAAGATCCACGCCAGAGTGGTATGGTAATCCTATTCTGGAAGTCATGCTACTAGATCATGATGAACCTACGAACTATGAAGAAGCGATGGTGAGCCCAGATTCCGCAAAATGGCTTGAAGCCATGAAATCAGAGATGGGATCCATGTATGAGAACAAAGTATGGACTTTGGTTGACTTGCCCAATGATCGGCAAGCAATTGAGAATAAATGGATCTTCAAGAAGAAGACTCACGTTGACGGTAATATTACTGTCTACAAAGCTCGACTTGTCGCAAAAGGTTTTCGGCAAGTTCAAGGGATTGACTACGATGAGACCTTCTCACCCGTAGCGATGCTTAAGTCTGTCCGAATCATGTTAGCAATTGCCGCATTTTATGATTATGAAATTTGGCAAATGGATGTCAAATCTGCATTCCTGAATGGATTTCTGCAAGAAGAGTTGTATATGATGCAGCCGGAAGGTTTTTTCGATCCAAAGGGAACTAACAAAGTGTGCAAGCTCCAGCGATCCATTTATGGACTGGTGCAAGCCTCTCGGAGTTGGAATAAACGCTTTGATAGTGTGATCAAAGCATTTGGTTTTGCATAGACTTTTGGAGAAGTCTGTATTTACAAGAAAGTGAGTGGGAGCTCTGTAGCATTTCTGATATTATATGTAGATGACATATTGCTAATCGGAAATGATATAGAATTTCTGGATAGCATAAAAGGATACTTGAATAAGAGTTTTTCAATGAAAGACCTCGGTGAAGCTGCTTACATATTGGGCATTAAGATCTATAGAGATAGATCAAGACGCTTAATTGGACTTTCACAAAGCACATACCTTGACAAAGTTTTAAAGAAGTTCAAAATGGATCAAGCAAAGAAAGGATTCTTGCCTGTGTTACAAGGTGTGAAATTGAGTAAGACTCAATCCCCGACCAATGCAGAAGATAGAGAGAAAATGAAAGATGTTCCCTATGCTTCAGCCATAGGCTCTATCATGTATGCAATGCTGTGTACCAGACCTGTTGTGTGTCTTGCTATAAGTCTAGCAGGGAGGTACCAAAGTGGATCACTGGACAGCGGTCAAGAACATCCTGAAATACCTGAAAAGGACTAAGGATATGCTTCTCGTATATGGAGGTGACAAAGAGCTCGTCGTAAAAGGTTACGTTGATGCAAGCTTTGACACTGATCCGGATGATTCTAAATCGCAAACCGGATACGTGTTTACATTAAACGGTGGAGCTGTCAGTTGGTGCAGTTCTAAACAAAGCGTTGTGGCGGGATCTACATGTGAAGCGGAGTACATAGCTGCTTCGGAAGCAGCAAACGAAGGAGTCTGGATGAAGGAGTTCATATCCGATCTAGGTGTCATATCTAGTGCATCGGGTCCAATGAAAATCTTTTGTGACAATACTGGTGCAATTGCCTTGGCAAAGGAATCCAGATTTCACAAGAGAACCAAGCACATCAAGAGACGCTTCAATTCCATCCGGGATCTAGTCCAGGTGGGAGACATAGAGATTTGCAAGATACATACGGATCTGAATATAGTAGACCCGTTGACTAAGCCTCTTCCACGAGCAAAACATGATCAACACCAAAGCTCCATGGGTGTTAGAATCATTACTGTGTAATCTAGATTATTGACTCTAGTGCAAGTGGGAGACTGAAGGAAATATGTCCGAGAGGCAATAATAATGTTATTATTTTATTTCCTTATATCATGATAAATGTTTATTATTCATGCTAGAATTGTATTATCCGGAAACATAATACTTGTGTGAATACATAGACAAACCAAACGTCACTAGTATGCCTCTACTTGACTAGCTCGTTAATCGAAGATGGTTATGTTTCGTAACCATAGACATATGTTGTCATTTGATTAATGGGATCACATCATTAGGAGAATGATGTGATTGACATGACCCATTCCATTAGCTTAGCACCCGATCGTTTAATATGTTGCTATTGCTTTCTTCATGACTTATACATGTTCCTATGACTATGAGATTATGCAACTCCCGTTTGCCGGAGGAACACTTTGTGTGCAACCAAATGTCACAATGTAACTGGGTGATTATAAAGGAGCTCTACAGGTGTCTCCAAAGGTACATGTTGGGTTGGCGTATCTCTGGGCCCTCTCGGTAATGCACATCACATAAGCCTTGCAAGCATTAAAACTAATGAGTTAGTTGCAAGATGATGTATTACGAAACGAGTAAAGAGACTTGCCGGTAACGAGATTGAACTAGGTATTGAGATACCGATGATCGAATCTCGGGCAAGTAAAATACCGATGACAAAGGGAACAACGTATGTTGTTATGCGGTCTGACCGATAAAGATCTTCGTAGAATATGTGGGAGCCAATATGAGCATCCAGGTTTCGCTATTGGTTATTGACCGGAGACGTGTCTCGGTCATGTCTACATTGTTCTCGAACCCATAGGGTCCGCACGCTTAAGGTTTTGATGACAGTTATATTATGAGTTTATGCATTTTGATGTACCGAAGTTTGTTCGGAGTCCCGGATGTGATCACGGACATGACGAGGAGTCTCGAAATGGTCGAGACATAAAGATTGATATATTGGAAGCCTACATTTGGATATCAGAAGTGTTCCGGGTGAAATCGGGATTTTACCGGAGTACCGGGAGGTTACCGGAACCCCCCGGGAGGTATATGGGCCTTAGTGGGCTTTAGTGGAAGAGATGAGAGGTGGCCAGGGCTGGGCCGCGCGCCCCTTCCCCCTAGTCCGAATAGGACAAGGAGAGGGGGGCGGCGCCCCCCTTCCTTCTCTCTCTCCTCTTTTCCCCTCCCGAATCCTATTCCAACTAGGAAAGGGGGGGAATCCTACTCCCGGTGGGAGTAGGACTCCTCCTGGCGCGCCCTCCTCCTGGCCGGCCGCACCTTCCCCTGCTCCTTTATATACGGGGGCAGGGGGCACCCCTAGACACACAAGTTGATCCACGTGATCATATTCTTAGCCGTGTGCGGTGCCCCCTTCCACCATAATCCTCGATAATATTGTAGCGGTGCTTAGGCGAAGCCCTGCGACGGTAGTACATCAAGATCATCATCACGCCGTCGTGCTGATGGAACTCTTCCCCGACACTTTGCTGGATCGGAGTCCGGGGACCGTCATCGAGCTGAATGTGTGCTAGAACTCGGAGGTGCCGTAGTTTCGGTGCTTGATCGGTCGGGCCGTGAAGACGTACGACTACATCAACCGCGTTGTGCTAACGCTGCCGCTGTCGGTCTACAAGGGTACGTAGATCACACTCTCCCCTCTCGTTGCTATGCATCACCATGATCTTGCGTGCGCGTAGGAAATTTTTGAAATTACTACGTTCCCCAACAACAGCACCACACTACTACTAAGTGTAATACACCACACCCACCGGTCAAAAAATAGCAGCAGCGCCTGTCGTTCAACCTGCGCTATAGCTAGTGGGCCTAGCAGTAGCGCTGGCCCATTTCCCACGCTGTTGTTAAGCCCACTACCCTCCCCCCCCTGCGCCCCCCGGCCCGGCCGGCCTCATCTCACTCTCACTCACACTCCCACACTCTGGCCCTCTCGATCCCCCGCGTGCCGCCGTCGACCCCCGCACTACCGTCCCCCGCGCCGGCCCTCCTCCCTGCGTCGGCCGCCCTCGCCCGCGCCAGCCTCCTCCCCGTCGGCCGCCCAGCTCCCCCGCGTCGGCCTCCCTCCTCCGCCCGCCGCCCCGGCCCCCGTGCCGGCCCTCCTCCACCGAGAGGTACTCCTCCCTCCTTCCTCCTCCTCCCTCCCTCCCTAGTTATAGTTATTAAAGTAGTTATTTTGAATTCTGTAGTTGAAAAAATGTAGGTTATTAGAATAATTTAGGTTATGCATGATCGAACCCTTGCTTGGACAGATTAGGTATGAACCCTAGTTAATTCGTATGAACCCTAGGTTTTTAAATTTAGCTAGGTTTAAAAGTTAGGACAGAAATTTAGCAAGGTTTTTAATTAGGTGTAGTTAATAGAATTTAGGTGTTTTAAGTGTATTTAAAAGAGTTTTAGGTGTTTTAGTTGTTTTAGGTGTAGTTAACAGAATTCTAGGTATTTTTTTAGTTAAAGAAATTGTTGTTATTTTTTTTAGTTAAAGCAATTTTTCCTGTTATATGCAAATTTGCAGTGGACATGTCATATTTTTCCGAGTGGCCTATGTTTTGCCAGAAATGTCAATTTGTTTACGTTCTGGCAAATTTCAGGCGCTCGATATGTCCTGTTTATAGCAAAGGTCATGTCAAATTTTTCTTATTGTGTTTATTAATTTTTTTTCATAATTAAGAATTTTTTCTCGACGTCGACGATGTCTATCCCGCATCCTCGCCGTCGACTCGGCGGAGGACTCCTGGTTGAGCCAAGGGGCCATGTCCGGGACTGGGCTCCGCCAGGCTGGTACTGGGTTGTGCTACCTTCTGGTGAGCGCGGCTTAGTGAGGAGCCAGCCTGTCGTCAACCCGGAGCTTCTTTGGTCGCGGTCACGTGGGCCTGCATCGGTGGAGAGGCTTGAGTCCCCCGCGCAGATGGTACAGCACCGTGTCACGGAGGAGAACGCGCACGTCCAGCGCTACTTGGTTGCGTTGTTGAACGGCCTGTTCTCCAATACCTAGCAAATTCTTTGGGAATCTCACCAGAGCTATGATCCGGTGATGGTTCCTTCTCTTTGGGTGTCTACCGCGGCCCACTGAACCTAGAGGAGCTATTATTCGAGATGTATTAGTGATATTATATGATGAGCTTTGCTACAAACTACTATATATGTATTCGATGATGGATTATTAATTACCTATTAGTTATTTGCTTATTGAATGCAAAAGATGAGTGTGGTTTGTTCTACAAACTACTATATATGTATTCATGATGGATTATATGATGATCTTTGCTACAAACTACAAATTTTAGGTGTTTTAGTTGTTATATGATGATCTTTGCTACAAACTACTATATATGTATTCGATGATGGATTATTAATTACCTATTAGGAAATTTCTGACGACGAAAGGGAATTCACTATGTGCGAGTACTGCAAAGATAAGCGCGGTCTGTGCGACAGGCCTCACTTGGTAGAAGGTCGGCGCTTCAGCATCAAGCTCCAAGAGACCTTCGATGTTGAAACGGTATGCAACGACGACAAGTGTTTTTGTTATTTTTTGCATGACTTCTCTGCTTCTTCAATGTGTAATTTCCGTCTTTTATAATTCAACTAGCTTATCCCATGCCATGCAAGACGCTATGTCTTGGAGAAGATGGGTTTTGACGATCATGAAAGAATGGAGACAAAGATAATTCAACTAAGGACCCATCATGGTTATGATTTTGCTGTAAATCTATACAATTCTGTGAACTCATCCAATTTTGGTTGCCTGAATTGGGAAGCCCTTTGCAAGGCGTATGATTTTCATGAGGGTATGCTTCTCACCTTCGATCTTGGTGATCCTGACATCGACGAAAATGATATGACCATTTGGGTCCTTGTTGACACGCTTCCAGTTCTACCGCTGTGTGAGTTTCTTAAATATATTTGCTAAGTAATTTATATTGTTTATTTCAAAATATTTGACAGTTTATTTCCATTGACAGCTTATTTTCATTCTTCAAAAAATGTACGGAAATGCTAGACAGAACCTACTACTACAATGATGAAGCACAATTAACTTATAAGGAGCAAGATGATCTTATTGCATTTTTTACTGATATTAAGAATTACAATAGCTATTATCAAACTCCTCCACGTTATGGTCAATACGTGCCACTAGTACGCGTGTTGAACTACGGTAACATCAATGGAGATATCATGGTAAGATTTTCAACTATTATGACATCCGTGCATCTTTTGCATAAATTCTTCTAAAACTAAACTATATTGCTAACTACAAAGTTATTACTATGTTTTTGAACAAAAAATCCCGATGGATTGTGTGCCTCATCTGATGTTGACGAGAGGTCGCGTTAATGTTACGAGCTTACGGCCACCACGGCCAGGTCAGCCGCAGTATCCACATCACTCCTGTCCATACCGGATTTCTAAAAGCGAGGAAGCCATGATAATAGATGACTACAAAAAATGTTTGAACCATCGTAGAGAGCTACTTGGAAGCAACATTGTGCGTAGGCCAAGAATTGGAGACAAGATGATCTTCGTTCTTTATTATGGAGAGTCAATTTTCCTTAATGCAGCGTCAATGCCTATCTTGTTTTATGATATTTTACCTAAGAGAGGGTAGAATAGGTCCTATGAGAGGAGTAGGTCGTACCTAGAATGTGTTATTATGTGTGCTACAATGTGTTAGAGTTGACGATGATGATGATGAGGAGGAGTTGTGATTATGACTAGTGATCAACTTGTTATATGATGTCTCATTGACGAACATTGTTTGATGGTGATGACAAGTGGTAATGAATATGCTATTTAAACAGACTAGTTCATGATGAGTTGTTATTGTATAAAAGATATATCTATTTAAACATGTACAACGCCAAAATGCTAAAAAAAAAATGTTAGCAGTAGCGTGGGCTTGAAAACGCGCTACTAGTACTTGAACTTACCAGTAGCGCTGGCCTAAAAACACGCTACTGCTACAAAATAGCTGTAGCGCCGTAGCAGTAGCGCTAGCGCCCGCGCTACTAGTAGCTCAAAAACCAGCGCTACTGGTAAGCATTTTCCTAGTAGTGGTGTGTGTGTGTGTGTGTGGCGCACACACTCTTGAGTTCGCAATTAACATGTTACATGTTGTTGTTGTTGAGGGCTAACTTATTTATATATGTCAATTATTATAGAGACTTTTAATTATTTTAATTATTACATATTCAATTAGTGGTAGATTTTAAAGAGATCTATTTAATGAATTTAATTATTAGAATTGGCTCGGACAAATTTGGAGTATTCAAGCCAAAAGAAGCCCAGCTGAGCGATTCTAGCAAAAAGTATAAATTGTATATTGTATTTCGCTCATTGCTAGTAACATTTGGCAATCCCGTATGGGCCACACCAGTAAGGCCTGGTAATTCTTTTCCTTTTTTCTGTTTGTTTTCCTTTTTTATTTGAGTTTTTCACGTGTTTTCCATTGTTACTCGATCATCCCATAATATAAAGATGTTATTATATACTTACATTTACTTTTCCACTTAAAAAATACTTATATTACTAGCAAACATGCTTGTGCGTTACAATAGGAGAATAGAAATATCACACGCCTAGCCTAACTCATGTCCCCATGCAAGTCCACATCAATGATTTCAACATGACTATCATCTGTATGGCCGCTTATCCTCCTTCCCACCATCACTGCCGGTAGCCAAGGTGTCCACCTAATGACAATGTGTCTAGACGTGGTCAACAAGCTCATCCACCTCTTATCACACCTCTGATTGGACTGCACTAGCGCAAATGAATGTTTAAGCTAATCTCTTGAGTTGCAAGTGAGGACCACCCTTCGTGAGTCCCTCCCCGCACATGTTCGACACACCATCCCTCTACCTTGTCCATCAATCGCCGGCCGTACTTCCACTTGCTTTTGAGTGCGAACATGTTTCATGGAGGTGTTCGGTCCTCCACGTGTACCGGCATGCCTCCTTTCACGACGCATGCTTACAACTAATATATATTGAATAAAGGACTGTGCTAACAACTAGTCGACTGGTCGCTAGCAACAGATCCGCACAACTACTGCTATTCTTATTCACATGCACATGCATCAGTATTCAATGCGCAATTCATGAGTAAACAAAGGAAGCAATTATATTCTGATGATTAGAGTATGCATGTATGCATGCATGCATGTGAAACGAAATAGCTGATGTGAGCAATTATTTCATTTAAATTCAGAATTCAAAATGTTTTGTAGCTCTAACCGTCGCTTCGATTGAAAAACCGTTTTCACATAAAAGATTCGTGACGATGAGACCTTCGAAACTAGATCCCATGTTGATATGTTTCGACGATTTTTTTGGGGGTCAAAAGTTACCAGGCCTAGGCTGAGTAAGTTATCACATATGTGATAACTAAGTTACCATCTTGTTTATGTAGAAATTATCGGGGCATAAAAATGGTCCTTTAACCTTTTCCCCACGTGCAAATGAATTAGAGGACAGAAAAGATGATGTGATCTTATATCCCCCCCCCCTATTTCAAAACTTCAAAATGTTTTGTAAATCAAACAGTTAGTCCGATCGAAAAATCGTTTTCACATAAAAAATCTGTCACGACGAGAGCTTTGAGACTAGATACCATGTTGATATGTTCCACAACTTTTTTCTCAGATCAAAAGTTACCACGACTAGGCTACGTAAGTAATCACACATGTGCTACATATGTTACCATGTTGTTTACACAGATATTACTGGGTTATAACCTGGTTTCTACAACCTTCTTATTAGCTCAGGTTAAAGTTATCGCGGTGTCTGTGCGTGAGTTATCACGTATATGATGCGTAGGGTATCAAACTATTTACGCGAAGGTTATCAGGGGGATGTTTTTAAACAAGCCCCTCGCTAAAGTTATCGGGACCGAGGCACATAAGTTATCAGGTCTGTGGTGTGTGAGTTACCATGCTATTGCACAAAAGTTGCCGAGGGGATATTTCATCAACCCGTTCCCCCATGCCAAAGTTGTAAGTATTGAGGTACATAAGTTATCTGGTATGCAATGTTTGAATTACCATTTTATTCACATAAAAAGTTACCAGGGGGATATTTCATCAATCACGGTGTTTGATGAAGATTTTTTGGGGTCAAAAAAGTTACCACGGTGTTTGTATGTGAGTTATCAACTTTGTTGTGCATACTTTACCATGTTCTTTATACAGAACTTACCTGTTATGTTTTCAAATACTTTTCCTCCCGAGCCATAAGTTATCACAGAGTTTGTAATTAAGTTATCGGATATGTGGTGTGTATATTGTCATGCTATTTACTTGAAAGTTACTGGGTTGTGTGTTTTCAGCACCCCCCTCACCCCGATCAAAACTTATCGCGATGTTTGTACGTAAGTTATTAGGGCAGTGATGCGTAAACTATCATCATATTTACAGAGAAGTTATCAAGGTTATATCTCGTCAAAACCCCCCCCCCCCCCGAGGGAAAAGGTATCATGTTTGCGGTGTGTAAATCATGATATTCACAAAGGAATTACTGGGGTATATTTCATCAACTTTTTCTAGTTTAGAAGTTATCATCATGTTTGCATGTAAGTTATCAGGCCCGCGGTGCATAAATTACCAGGCTATTTACATAGAAATTACCGGTTGGTATATTTCAACAACTTCTTTCACCTCGGGCTAAAATTATCATGGTGTTTGTACGTAAATTATCACGTTTGCGGCCCAAAAATTATCGGCTTTCAGAGACGACCTACCACCTTCTCTTCGTCAACATCTCCTACCTCTCGGACTGAATATTCTTTAGAAGAATCGTTGATGACATCACCAAAATCATCCGCACCATCATCCAGGTGTTGGCGGAGATACCTATTTCCATCATAAAGTGGAACAACAAAGATAAACTAGAGAAAACTCATGGAATTAACAAGGGAAAATGTATGTTTAATAGGAGATGCGGTACTAAATATCATGATGAAATAGTTTAGCTTTATCAAACTTAACATGTACATACATAGTGTGGAGTGGTTAGTGGATTAAGGTCATCCTTACCTACATGTTATAGGTGCTGAGTTCGAGCCCCCCGCATGCAATTTTTCGTGCCCAACCTGCTCTATTTTTGGACAGTTATTAGCACCTGTGAAAAAAAGGAAAGTGCGGGCGTGCATGTAATTAATTCAGCGCGAAAAAAGGGGAGTGCGGGCGGGCAGGTTATAATCAGCATGATTTCGGGGAGGAGCGAGGGGATAGTTTCCGTAAGATGCCGCGTCATACGTGGGGCTATAGTTAGTTTCCGTTAAAAATCGTGATCATGCGATCCAGATCCAACGACTCGTGGATCGTGCGGATCTGTAGCAAACCACCAGTCGGCAGGATTTTAGCATTGTCGTTGAATAAAAGCACACTGCATTAACCTGAGCCACTCAAGTAGTGTTGCGATGTGCATTGGGTGTCATCGCCACTGGATTCACATAAACATCATAACCTTTTATGGGGTGACGAGACATAAAAGGTAAATATACAACCCAATAAAAGGTAAATGTACACATTTATACACGCCACGGGCCGTCAAATCGCCAGTCACCACACCGCCCACACGACCATGGCCGCTAGCCGCCCACACCAGAGCCACGAGCTCCGCCCACGAGCACGCCGCTCCCACCACCCGGGCCGCCGCCTGGGACACTTGACGTCCCAAATGCTCTCAAT
This sequence comes from Triticum urartu, assembly GCF_003073215.2. Taxonomy (NCBI): domain Eukaryota; kingdom Viridiplantae; phylum Streptophyta; class Magnoliopsida; order Poales; family Poaceae; genus Triticum; species Triticum urartu. The sequence goes on along the minus strand of NW_024113298.1, from coordinate 44,089 downwards.
GGCTGCAGGCGGAGAGCCGACCGCCGATAGGACCGCCAACGACCGGACCGACCAGGTCGATCGGGGAGCACCGGAGGAGAAACGATCAATGTCCCGAGCTTGAATCATCTTGACCGCTATCGAACAATCCATTTCAATTGCAACCGGGAAGTCAGTACGTGACAAGGCTAAGGAAAGTCCTTCGATGCACGCACCAAGTTCCACTTCCAAGGTGTCTCGGGATGAGAATAGCCGCCTGCACGAAGAAAAAATAATTGCGCCATTGCCATTACGCAAGACCATGCCCGATCCTGCTCTATCATTCGGAGGGAAGGAGCCGTCACAGTTAAGTTTAGTCCATCCTTGCATTGGCATGGTCCATCTCAAGGGTGCAGCAGCAGCTTTTGGCCTGGCTTGGGGCCGAACAGGAAGTGCCTCAGATTTGCCTTTGCACGGATCAGTAAAAGGTTCAGTTTGGATGCATAGTAATGAATCTAAATAGCTGCACAAAAAACTCTTCGACGCATCAGCCCAGGATGTATCCTTGTTATGCACAATCTCATTCCTAACATACCAACTTCTCCACATCGTCATGACATCATCAGTAGCACAGGACGCCCATCTTCGGGTAAGGAATCAAGTGTATGGAGCAGCCACTCCTTGTCTGTGTGCTTGATAAATTTTAACTCTGGTAAGCGCCATACCTCAGACATTGTACGCCATAATTCAACAGCTCTCGGGCAGATACAAAATGGATGAAAGTTATCCTCTGTTCCCTTATCACACACCGGGCTACAATTAGCTGATAATTCCAGACCCCTTTTATACGTGCTTTCCCATACAGGTATGGAATTGGATGCATAGCGTCATGCAAAATTTATCACTGAAGGGAGTATGTTACATGACCAAATAATGCTCCATAATTTCCTACTGCCGTCACGTAATGAGCTTGATGCCCCGTCTGCCTCCCCAGCAGATAGGTTCAGCACAAATTTACATGTGCTCTTAACTGAAAAACAGCCATGTACACCCGGTGTCCCGGTCCCCATGCCAAAGTGTCATCATCAAGTCTGGGTGAAGCTCTTATCTTAAGAATTTCCACAACCTCGCATGGCAAAAAATAGGATTGCAGAACCTGAACATTCCAAGAACCGTTTTGGTTAAGAAGTTCTGAAACGAACCGGACACGCATCCATTTTCCAAGGGAGAATGAACAGATGTATGGTGGCCTTTTAAAAGATTTAAAATTACTAGTCGAAGGCACGTGCTTTGCATTTGTGCAATGTTCATTACGATTTCTACGCAAACAAGAAAATTTAAGTACAAGCCAAGCACTTTGTCTAGGGAGTTTTAGCTTCACAACCTCTTGCCGTGTTACAGTGTTCCTGAATTTGTTACGGAAAGAGGAGACTGAACGATAATAAGACGAAATGCATGCAAAAAATAGTCTGCAGATGCGCGGTACGTACACTTATTTACATAATTCCATAATATACTACTAGCTCACTGAATTCATGTTTTGGTTAACTGAATTTGGATGGTTTGAACGTTGGCCAGGGGAAGCCTATAGTGGAGAGCACACACTCTTGCCACTGTGACTGCTCTGCTCTCATAAGACTAGTGTGTTTCAAAGACAATGGTTGTTACATAGCCGAGCACCATGAGGAGCACAACCATTTGTTGTTTCCCACCTATGGGCAGACAATAAATACACAGGCAGTCACACAAACATATCGATGTGTACAGAAATGAAGTTGCAGAAATAAGGCACTGCCTTGGATTAGAACACAGGTTGGCTGAGAATGGAGATGGTGTGAACCAGATTCAGCCACAAGGTGCTATGGTGGTTATCGCAGTCATAATGCATAGTGTTAGGGGCAACGATGATAACAATACAGCTAATGAGTCCAGGAATATGCTAGCGGGATTACTACCTCTGGCTAAGAGGAAATAAATGGGAAGGCCTACAACAAGTAGAGAGAAGGCGTCATATGAAGGGTTGAGTAATAGGACAAGATTCTGCACCATCTGTCGGGGTCAAGGGCACAAGCGAATAACTTACCCTGATCACGGAGATGTCCCAAAACAAGCTCGGAAATCTGCACGATGCAAAAATTGTGGAGTGGAAGGCCACCGTCGGAACAAGTGCCACAAAGCAGCCGAACTCGGACTGAATAATTGATGGGATTGTTTAGTTAGTTTCAGCGCACACTCTGACACTGAAAATGGTTGAGCTTTCTTTGAACATGTGCATGTGGCCCCGTGTTGATGATAATTGCTTGGGCATGATTCTGATTGAATTGCTTTTTGCATAATATAAACAGATGCTTACATGTCGTCCCTGATTGGGGATTCAGAGATGGGCCTGAATATATTTTCTTGCTGAATGCGTTAACAAGTTAATGCATCTACCATCAAACGGCCAGTGTTCAGACATGTGTATCCATCCTTCTGTATACGTGCAGACAGGTGCGGCCTTGCGTTCAAAATTTGAACGACATGGGCGGGAGAGCAGTGACAGCTCAAAATACATATGTGCGGTTAGGATATGTCATTGATTCATGTACCTGCAACCATGCGCTTAAGTGCTTAACAAGGGAGATGATATGGCCCGTTCTGGATTCTCAAACATGGGATCTGCAGTCACCCGATCTGAAGAATGCTCGGGAGGTGGTGTGATCTCGGTAAATGTACTTTGAATTTGGTCTTCCCTGCTTCTACCGCTCTATGGTGTTCTTAATTTTCTCATGGTTAGAGCAACTCCAACGCGCCGACCCAAACAATAGGTGATTTTGTCCGTTTTTTGTCCATTTGAGTCGGCCGCCCACTCGGCGTCAGTCCTGTTTATGATTTGGGTCGGCAGTGCGCCCAACGCACCGGCCCATATTCACTCGCGTGGCTGACTTGCCGCCGTTTTTGAACAAATATACACGCATTTTTGCATAGTTTCACAAGCGAATAAAAATAGTATAATTTGATAACCAAATAAATTTAGCATAGTTTACAAGCCGAATTAAAATTAAATTGTCTCAAATGCATTTTAACAAAAGATACATCCATTTTTTGCCAACATAAGCAGCCGCATGTGAGTTTTCCAGTCACGCATTTCATGATGATATTGGGTGAACTGTGCAAACATTGCCTCTCCTCCTCCATGCTCAGACTCAACATTCTCACCCTAAAATTGAAACCCTTGATCGTAAATATGTTCCGGGCGCTCATCCTCTATGATCATATTGTACATGATTACACAAGTAGTCATCACCTCCCACAACTTCCTGGTGCTCCAAGTTCTAGCAGGGTACCGAACAATGCCCCATCAAGATTGCAGAACAGCAAAGACATGCTCGACATCCTTCCTAGCACTCTCCTGCTTTTGGGCAAATCTTTTCCTTTTCTCTCATACAGAATTAGGGATTGTCTTTAGTGGTCCACTGAGGATAGATACCGTCACCTAGGTAGTATCCTTTGTCGTAATTGTGGCCGTTGATGTTAACATTCACCGGTGGACGGTTTCCTTCGGCAAGCCTTGCAAACACTAGCGAGCGTGGAAGCGCGTTGATATCATTGTGCGATCCGGCCATGCCGAAGAAAGAGTGCCAGATCCAGAGATCTTGTGAGGCCATGACCTCAAGTATTACAATGCAAGCCCTGCCATGGCCCTTATACCGCCCTTGCCAAGCAGAAGGACAATTCTTCCACTCCCAATGCATGCAGTCTATGCTGCCAAGCATCCCCGGGAAGCCCCTGCTGGCATTCATCACCAACAAGCGGGTTGTATCTGCAGTAGTTGGCTCTCTCAAGTACTTAGAGCCAAACACAGTAATCACAACCTTGCATAACTTGTACATGGACTCTAGGCACGTAGACTCGCTCATACTAACATACTCATCAATGAGATCACCGGGCACTCCTACAAGCATTCGGATGGCTGCCGTGCATTTCTGATAAGATGAGAAGCCAATCTTTCCAAGTGCATCCTCTTTGCACTCGAAATAATTATCGTATCCGACCACCCCCTCTCAAATACGGTTGAAAACATGCCTAGCCATACCTACCGAAATTTCTGATGTTTGAACATCGGATTGGTTGTGTCAAAGTAGTCCTTCCATAGAAGCAAATAGCCGCTCTCTCAGAGTCTCGGTTGCGAATCAACACCGGAATGTGCCCCAGGATCGAGCCCCGGAACAATGGCTGCTGCCTATTAAGGTGGTCATGGACCAACACAGCAGCCAGCATCTCCTCATCGTCGGATAAGGAATCGTCGGAGTCGCACAGAAAACTGTAGAAAAAGAACTCGTCGGCGGAGTCCAATTTGTACCTTGAGGCCAACTGTCGAACAATTTGCGGGCACCGACAGAGGCACCGATAGAGCTGGCCGGCGAAGAGACGCGCGCCTCCGTTGGACCAGTTGGCTAGCCTGGCTGCGTCCTACGAGCGTGGCGGCGTCAGCGGGGCGGTGTCGGATGAAGGAGCTGACCGGGACTGCAGGGGGCGACTTCGTTCTCGCGGCGACGTCGGAGAGGGGGAGGGGAGGGAGCTGCGATGGCTCGACGATGAGGCGGTGCGGCGACGTCGGTGGCGGCAGCATGGAAGGTGGGGAGGCACAGACTGCTGACAAAGACACTGGAACTGGGACACAGCGCCAACGGGGGCGGGGCAGAGGATGGCCAATGTGCCACCGACTAGAGGGCCAGGAGGAAGAGTAGGCGAGCATCGCGCGCGTTCGTTTCTTGTCCTTGCCGACGCAAATCAGGCTCAAAATTGGGCCGGGAATGGGTCGGCAGGCGGACGAATAGTGGACGCGGCGTTCATTTGGGTCGGCGCGTTGGACCGACTTTTTTGTTCGCGGTGACTCAAACGAACACGCGTGGAGAAAGTAGGTCAGCCCCGTTGGAGTTGCTCTTACACATGGCAGGATCGTGGAGCCTCGGAGGCGTCGGTGAATCAAGGGGAGCAATCTGAGCTGATGAGGAGTTCATCTTGGGGAGTTTCTTCTCTGTCGGTGTGAGGATCTGTAAACTTGCGGTTAAGGAATGAACACTTGTGTGCTCGTTGTTGGGGATACTGGATCATGCGAACATGCTGTGATGGTAGAGAGAGGCGGGCAACTGCGATACTGCTTGAAGAGGAGTACGACTAATATGACCCTAACGATGGTCACTGCATAGCCAACTATGCGAAGGAGGATGAACAATTCCAGGAACCTGCACTGGGCAGAGTTGGATTGGATTTAGCAAGGGTATGAAGACCACCACCCGTGTTGGGGAAGGTAGCTTACAATGGGTGACAGATAGGGTAATTTGTTTTCGAGAATCAACTGACATGGTAAATGTGCTGGGTCATGATATTAGTTCAAAATCTAATGCTAGACGGCCCATATCGTCTATTTCCATCCGTGCCGTGCTGTACGTGCCTGACGGGAGCAACTTGTTAACAAGCGCTCCTTTGGGAGCCTCGCAACGATCAGCACCACTTGGCGCGCTCTCAGCCATTTGCCACGTGTCGTGCTCTGGACGCTCCTTTCGGATTTTGTTTTTTTATTTTTTCGCACGTGTTTTCGGCTTTTTAAATGGTTTTCTCCCGGGTTTTTTGACGTTTTGGTTTTCCCCCGATCTTTCTTAGCTTTTCGATCAAAAAAAATTCGAATAAAAAATTTTTTTGCGCGAAAAAACGCGTTTTGTTTTTTTTTCCTTTCGCAAAAGTCTCGGTTTTTTTCCGCGAGAGGCATGGTTGTGCTTTAGCAAGAGTCACGGCCGTGCCTTTTGGAAACGAAAAAAAAACGCATTTTCTGTTTTTTTCTTTCGCGAGAGTCACGGTTTTGCTTCCGTGAGAGGCACGGTTGTACATTTGCGAGAGTCACGCCGTGCCACTCGAAAAGGGAAAAACAAAACGCATTTTTTGTTTTGTTTTTCTTTCGGGAGAGTCACGGTTTTGCTTCCGCGAGAGGCACGGTTGTGCTTTCGTGAAAGTCATGGCCGTGCCTCTCGGAAAGGGAAAAAAATACACGTTTTTTCTTTCGCGAGAGTCACGGTTTTGATTTCGCGAGAGGCACGGTTGTGCTTTCGCGAGAGTCACGGCCGTGCCTCTCGGAAGCGGAAAAAAATGCGTTTCCTGTTTTTTTCCTTCCACGAGAGTCACGGTTTTGCTTCCACAAGAGGCACGGTTGTGATTTCGCGAGAGGCACGGACGTGCCTCTTTCGGAAAGGGAAAAAACCATGCTTCCGGTCCGGTTTTTTCGCCCAGTTTTATTCATCCGGCTTTTTCGTGAAAAAAAATTCATCAAAACCTATCAACATGGGATCTAGTTTTGAAGATCTCGACGTGAGGAATCCAACGGTGAAAACAGTTTGAGATTTGGACGCATGGTTTAAGAGATAAAACGTTTTGAATAAACGGATCTACGAAAAAAGGGAAAACTCCCAGGTTGTGACAAGTGGCGTGCTGCATGTGCGCCACTTGTCGCGACCTGGGAAAGTGGAGTGCTCTTTGCAACGAGTACTCCTTAATTAGTGATTTCGGTGCTTGACGGGGTAACAGAGGCGGTGTGTTAGATGTGGGCCATATGCCAGGATAAAATATCAAACACGTAAATTATACATGGGCCTATATTTCCTGTGATGTGCATCACGAGACATGCTGGCGGCATAGATAACGCGAGCACACAGGTGCTCGGGATCACATTAACACTTTTGTCTTTTTACTGGCTTTTTGAGTAAATTAATCAGCATGTCCAGTCCCACGCTCTTTTCTTATCACGGGCAAAGATCCTAGTTTGACGCTATTTTTCTTTGTATGGAGTCCAATGCTAGTTTTTCTATTGTGATAGTCTGATGCTTATTTTTCATAAGTCTCAAACACTAGTTTCTCTTTCGTATCACTGGGAAGGTTAACGAAACTTCATTTTGTTATATTTTTTCTTAAACGAGGCAAAAGATTTACCTTTTTATTGTTTAAGAAGAAGAAATTTGCCTGATTAATTAGAGAAAAACCAGACGAAAACGCATACACAACCCCACAAGGGGCACACACAGCCGACTTTCCCACAAACAAATGCCAAACAGTCGGCTTAAGCGTCAAGGACAAGTCAGTTCCGATTTGAAGAGCTACACAAGAGAATGTTGCAAGCCTCGCACCGATCTAATCCAGCGCATCATCCGAAGAGTACTGTCCGTTGAAAACTGTCCTCATAGAGTCATCGTTGCTGCAGAGACATCGCACGCAGCTCCAACTTCTCTGTCACAGCCAAAAGCCAGCATAAGCACACCCATTGGTGCACCGAACCATCAACATCAGAAGGACAAGCCGCGACCCAGCTTCGCACACCAACATCATCATCACCACACAAGTCGCAACGCCAACCACTCGCATCACCGGTTGCCCTCCGGCCAACCATGATTCCGTGCACGTCCAACCTGCAGGAAGCACAAAAGGGGACAAGATCTTCGAAGACGGCGCCCCAAAGAGGGAATGATGGGTAGTTATTTCACATAAAACTAATCTAATGATTTTAGTACTTTAGTATATAAGTTAAATGGTCGGATGTCTCTGATTTTCTAGCCCGTTTCTCTTTTTTCATTGTAATGGCAACTAACTAATGGCTCTTGTATTTTAGTCTAGGGTTTTTATCATTTATGCCACTAGTTATATCTCAATACTCAGTATTGTCATTAAATGTTTTAACTGCTCGAAAATGGCATCGCTTCATTAGGCGCATGCTAAAAAATGTCACTAGACACCATTATTGTCAACCCAAAGCCCTTTTACCATGTTATATGGTTAAAATACCCATGAACCCACGTGTCAGCTCTCCCTCCATGTCAGTACAGTAAAGTATGGGTCTTATGCGATCACCAAAATCATTCTTATTTTCCTTTAAAATCGTTTGCTTGCTTACTCCTAACAAGTTGGGCCCACACTTATCATTATGAAATAGAGAGAGCTGACATGTGGGTCTAGAGGTATTTTGGTCTCAGAATCTTGATATAATTGTTATTATGTTTGAGATGTTTTGTACTTTCGGTGATGAACTTTGATAATAGACTGGATTATTTTCACAAAAAAATATATCAGAATTTTCCTCACACAACGAGTGCATGAAGTTCCAGAGCTCCAACATTCCTCTTTCTACTACTAGACCAAACGTACAGTATGGACTCCACTGCAGCACTGCTACAAGTTCGGTGCCACAGGAAATGAAAGCGGCACGCCGCTTGCTTGAAAGGTACACACCACCGTGCATGTCGACCGCCCTGTGTGCCCGACGGCATTATTGCACATGCGCACGTGCGATCTATCATCTTTTATCACTTTCTCCCACACTAGATTTCCATCTCTAATTTCTCCAGCAACTACAACCACACCAGGCATATATCTCAAGCGAAAAATGGCACCCATGAAGGCGTCCGGCCCAGCCAAGTCCACCAACGTGGCGCGACGCTTTGTCAACTTCTTCATCCGCAGAGGCGGAGCCAGGATTTGCACATGAAGAGGGCGAAGGTCACGCAAACGATTTTTCTTTTCCAAACACACAAGTAACCGTGTGTCGTTTTGTATTAGAATTTTATCTGGATGATAAAGCACAATACATCTAACACAAGATATCTAAACAATACCACTGAGATAAAAGAAATAGCAGAAATATGTTGGTCAATATGAAAAAGGTTCATATGATTAGATTATTACTATATGCTCATTGAACAATGAGATAATCTCATCCCGATGACATTTTGTTGCTATTTATTTTTGAGTATAGCAATAATGTGTAAGTAAGTCATCTCGTATGAACCAAAAAACGCATCTAATATGTAAATTAACAAAGTGACGTACAAATCCAAGTGAAGAAGTATTGATTAGTTTGCGCCATGTGGTAAACTAGTTAATTAGACAGAATCAAGAAGCACTAGTTAATTAGACAACAACTGTGAAATCCATTAGAAAATAACTACCCAGGATGTGGTACCTGATTGCTTGAGGAATAAATAAGCTCGTCGATGGGCTCATGCCCGATGGCATGGACGTCGGCGTCTCCTCATCCCGGCAGGATCTACTCAGGCAAAGGCAAGGCCATCGGGCTTGGATAGATGGCGCCGCGACGGCTGGTGACGAGCATAGCAGGGAGCGATGCACAAACAGAATCGGTGATCGATCTGAACAGCGTGCGCTAGGTCACAATTCATCATCGCCTAATGATACTCCAAAGATAAATATGGGCTTCTGTTGTGGCCTTCGATACTTACAGGTGATACAGGCTATGGACCGTTTTGGGCCTTAATGTACTTTTTTTACAGGAGTAATTAACTACGGCCATTGGCTTCTCTCAAAAAAAAAAAAACTACGGCCATTGGCCATTTAGCAGATAATACGATTCTATACAGTAGTATTAGGCTGATCGGTCCATTGAGGGGGGGGGGGGGGGGGGGATCGATTCGTCCGTCTATGCATTCCCGATGCTGACAACACCGATGCGTTTCTTCGTCCGCGACGTGGCTCCGGGCTTGGCACACCCGGCACGACACCTCGTCAACACTGTCTTTTTTCCGGCGCATCCCTACTTCGACACTACTGCGCCCATGCTAACTCGGGCACCACCTTGCGCCCGCGGCTCCACGGCGACTCCTCGACATAGGCTACCCCGACTCGACATTTACAACGGCAGTCTTCGCGCGGCTACCTCAACCACTCCTACACCGCCCTACGCTCTCGGCTACCTCGACATCGGCACACAGGGTTATCATACGCTTGAGCAACTCGTCGGCTTCCTCTACAGTCAACGCATCCGTGACGCGACACCGTCCACGACACTCCCGCTACGACTGCGGGGGGATGTCAGCCTGTCGGTTGCTATTCTCACCAGTCTGACCGTCCGCGACGCTCCTGTTGTTTGCAACGCTACCGCTACGACTGCGGGGGATATGTTAGAGATATATTTGGGATACATTTATTTGATAGTCTAGGATTTGTAATATGTCTCATACCTTATCTCCAAGAGAGCGACTTGCCCTCCAAGTCTTGTACTTAATATATACTCACCCTCGAAACTCAATAATACATCCATAATATTCCATCAGTCCGTCTCTCTCTTCTAACAGTATGAACCGAGGTAGAGGCACACCAGTGCCATCCGGCCCCGAGGCCCATCGTCCTAGAGTGCTTCATATCCCCCACCCTACGGGGCCAACACATGAACCAGGAGGTCGTCGGCCAAAGCTTGCAGAAGGTGCGCGAAGAAGGTCCTCCAGGCCTACGAAGTGCACCTGTCGAAGCACAGGTAATTGGTCGGAGACTTCTTCAGCTTCGCGGACCTGAACCATTTCGTGGGCACTTTCTACCTCATGGATGCGACACCGTACACGCCTCTGGGCGGAATTGGGCCTAGAGCAAGTGGGGCTATAGCCCCAGGCGTGGCCCAACCAGTAGTTACACATCCAGGAGAAAATTTTCATATTTGCAGACTTGTAAAGGCCCAGCCCCAGGCATGCAACCTCAGCCCCAAGCCTCAGCCCATATAAAACCCAAGACGCCACGAAATCGGCCAGTGTTTGGGGGGGGGGGGGGGGTACGCTGATTCGTCCGTCTATGCATTCCCGATGCTGACAACACCGATGCGTTTCTTCGTCCGCGACGTGGCTCCGGGCTTGGCACACCCGGCACGACACCTCGTCAACACTGTCTTTTTTCCGGCGCATCCCTACTTCGACACTACTGCGCCCATGCTAACTCGGGCACCACCTTGCGCCCGCGGCTCCACGGCGACTCCCTCGACATAGGCTACCCCGACTCGACATTTACAACGGCAGTCTTCGCGCGGCTACTACCTCAACCACTCCTACACCGCCCTACGCTCTCGGCTACCTCAACCACTCCTACACCGCCCTACGCTCTCGGCTACCTCGACATCGGCACACAGGGTTATCATACGCTTGAGCAACTCGTTGGCTTCCTCTACAGTCAACGCATCTGTGACGCGACACCGTCCATGACGCTCCCGCTACGACTGCGGGGGGGATGTCAGCCTGTCGGTTGCTATTCTCACCAGTCTGACCGTCCGCGACGCTCCTGTTGTTTGCAACGCTACGACTACGACTGCGGGGGGGTATGTTAGAGATATATTTGGGATACATTTATTTGATAGTCTAGGATTTGTAATATGTCTCATACCTTATCTCCAAGAGAGGCGACTTGCCCTCCAAGTCTTGTACTTAATATATACTCACCCTCGAGGCTCAATAATACATCCATAATATTCCATCAGTCCGTCTCTCTCTTCTAACAGTATGAACCGAGGTAGAGGCACACCAGTGCCATCCGGCCCCGAGGCCCATCGTCCTAGAGTGCTTCATATCCCCCACCCTATGGGACCAACACATGAACCAGGAGGTCGTTGGCCAGAGCTTGCAGAAGGTGCGCGAAGAAGGTCCTCCAGGCCTACGAAATGCACCTGTCGAAGCACAGGTAATTGGTCGGAGACTTCTTCAGCTTCGCGGACCTGAACCATTTCGTGGGCACTTTCTACCTCATGGATGCGACACCGTACACGCCTCTCTTTGACTTCTACCCTCATGTCAAGGCTTGGTGGGAGGATCTCATGTCCAGGCTCTTGTTCAAGAAGATCACCGCCCATATGACAACCCAAGTTTAGTTGCAAAAAAATTCTTGTTACTTTTCCATTGATGTTACTTCTTTCGCTATGACGGTCCTGCGCGGCGCCTATGTCTTTTTATACTTGCCCGGATATTGTAAGACTTTGAGTTGAATAAATGGAAGGCCACGTGCATCATCCGATGTAGGGCCTGGGTGTTATTCCTATTTTCGGGGGAAAACGCGTGCCTAGAATGTAAATGCCTCGCGGTCTTTTCTAGTTGCTCACATATATGTCAAGAAGTTCAATAAAGCCATATACATTGGATATTCATCTTGGCTCTAGGGAGCACATGCTCCTCCGTGTGAAAAAAGGATATTAGAAATGCCATTTTTTTTAAAATAGATATTTTCATTGTCACACTCAAATGCTACCTGCCAATTTTCAGGGGAAAAATCAATGCATTTTGAGCCAAAAATCTGGGTCCTATATACATATCCTTTTTAAACAACCTATATCCAGGTCTAGTCAGATACCTTCTCGGTGTGCATACCATGGACTACATATAGAAATATACAATGCCATATCACCAGGCCCGAGTCCATGGGTGTGCCAGCATAGGACCTCCACTTTCTAGGGGGCCCGATTTTCTAAAAGTGCAGCCCATTGCGCAGGAGCAGGCCAGTCGCTAACACCATGGCCGTGTGCAGTATAATTCGCCTATCGGCTGTGCGCGGAATCTGTGTGGAGTGTCAACATGGACCGGCGAACACCGCGCACGGAAGCCGTGAGAGAGGCCGAAGTAGAGCGGTCACCAGGGGCGGAGCTACGTTGGGGCAAAACCAGGCCGTGGCCCGCCCAACGTAGCAACAAACAGTGAAGAATTGATGAGGCCATAAAACAAAAGTTTGTGAGTTTAGCTTTAATCTGCCTGTTTGGCCCGCCCAAAGAATTTCTCGTAGCTCCGCCACTGGCGGTCACCTCCACGTGCGCAAGCCGTGAGAGGAGTGGCTAAAGAACGATCAGCACAACCAGTGAAACACACCACATACGATCAAGTACCAAGCACTGAAAGACGGTATAAATGTGAGATGGGATCAATAGAGGGAACATCTTCAACAGTGAGTGGGCTGCCAGGCAAAGGCGCACAGACACAATAGACATTGCACCTGGCACTTTTTTTTTACAATCACATCTGGATCACGACCGGACTTGAATCGGCGACAGTTTCACGCCACACACACACGCGAGACCACCCGAGTGCCCGTGTGCAGCCGTGGAAGCAAACATCGGCATGGAGAGGGTTTGGGATGGACGGGAGACAGGCGGACAAGGCCGGCAGCCGCAATCTGGGTATGGCCGGCAGACCAAACCTAAGGAGATGGCGGCCGATCTTGAGGAGACGCCTGCCGGCGGCAGCAGCTAGCCTGGGAAGGATAGAGATGTTGACCTCCGGTAGCTACTGCTCCCACGAGTCCTTGTCCAGACCGACACCGATCTCTCACACACGACGGAGGGCTTCGGTGACATAGAGGCGTAGTGGGGTAGCAGATGGTGTCCAGATCGAGATAGAGGCATAGAGCAGCGTCAGTAGCGAATACTGCACGCAGGGGAAGGTAGTAGCCAAGCACAAGGACGTCGTCGATGCAGGAGTAGCAGACAGTGTTAGAGAAGCGTAGCCGTAAAGGAGGAACACGGCGGTGCAATTGGATCTGAGCACAAGTTGCGTGTGCGAAAAAATAACCTAAACATCTAATACCATGTTAGGAATATGCAACTTTGTATTATTGAAAGGCCTAAGTCATCATATATACAAATAGAGGTGGGAGGCCAAATGCCAAATATAGAAAGCCAAAGGGCATTATAAATATAACTCTAACATAAACTACAGATCTGAACTCCCGCAATAATGGGCATTGCAACTTTACGAGCACAAAATAAAAACATCAGAAAGCTTCCGGCTCCCGCTCTCCATGCCGTATGGGAAGAACGAAACGATTCTTTTTGGAAAAGAGGATGTGGGGGTGGGGGATTGGCGCAGAATCAAGACCGGTTGACCAAAAAGAAACCTGAAAAGACCACTGGACACCCAACAATGCTACATCAACAGACTAGCTATGGGACTTCTCCCCCTCAAAAAAAAAAACTATGGGTCTTTTACTTGTGAGCTCGTCTTAAAAAAAAATTAAGGACGAAAAACTCCAAATTTATTTGTGAACACACGTGCACATGTATACTACATATGTGCAAAATTTCACAGTGTTATACTTTTTCATGTGGTATACAAAAAAAAGGACAAATACACATTTTAAACGGGCCTCTTATTTTTGTTACTGGGCCGTAATTTTTTTTGTACAGTCTACAATCACAACATTTTTTGACGAAATTTAACACATTCTTGTGGAATACATATATGTTTCCATGGATTTGTTTTCAGATTTTTCTGAAACTTTTAAATATGCTTTTTGGTATTTTCAAAATACCAAGCTCACTCGAGCTCGGCCTCCAAAAATCCGCACTCCTCCCTCCATCCCATAATATAAGATCATTTTATATTATGAGACGGAGGGAGTAATAATAAGAAGTACAGCTTTATCAATATATGGCCCACTTTACACTCTCACAATGTTTTTTGAAACTCGTGGTGTAGCTGTCCATTAATCTACAACACATGTCCCCCCTCTCTCCTATTCTCTCTCATCAAACTCAGTAAAAATATAATACTTTAATCCTTACAACCTCCTAACTATATCTTACTGTATTAGACTTGCTCAAATTATCTATTGATGAAATATTTTATTTGGACACGTCAACCAGCCCGAATCAGGAACACAGGTCGCGCGGTCAGAAACTCAACCTAACGTCGAATAGAAAACATAGGACTGAAAATTAGTAAAAGTGTTTTTTTTATCCATCAAATGTATCTGATGACCTAAATTCCGGTGAAAAGCAATGCAGAATCTCGGCATCTCAGCAGCCACGTCGTGTCTCCGGCAGCATCTACATCAGCCAGTCGGTCATGCGCGTCTACATGATACAGCCGGGAAGCACGTCCGCCCATGCGGAATTCGAAAATCTTCTTTATCTCCTAACAAATATAATCTGTAAATAAGACAATGCTTGTCTCAAAAAAAATGTAAATAAGACAATGCTTAACAAATAGAATGTTTTCTTTGTCAGTACTAGTTGTACTTAGTTTAATTTTATATAAAATAGGCTGCTACAGACTTACTTATATGAAGTAGTCTTTCACTAAGAGATACCGCTAAGAAACTACTATTGTGTATACCAAATTTCTTCCAATTGCGTGGAATAAAATAAAAAAGTAATACGGCTGACTAGTGTGGAGTAAAATCGACTAGTACATTAGGCAACAATCAAGTTAGATGGGTGTGATGTGCAAAAGAAGAATGATGGGCTGTAGTTTCTATCGGAGAATACTGCTAGAGACTTGGAATTGATCGACTTTGTGACAAATTGATACAACAATGTACTGCAGTTTCTACAGAATTAGATGAGCAGGATGTGCCAAAAAAAATTGACCAGGCGGTGACTTACCAGAAGAGCTACCGACAGCAGTGAAGGTGGCGCTAGTAGCGCCGGTGGTGGCCATGTGATCTTCTCCCGGCAGTGGTACATGCTGGCTTGAAGGTTGGGTGGATCCCAGCTTTCGGCGAACTGAGAGTACGGCCGCTCCGACAAGGCAAAGGATCGATTGGCGACCACAATGGCCATTAGCGCACGGACGGAGAAGTTCTGTCGATTAGTGAACAGACAAGGAGGCGCTGCAGCGCTGGATCGAGTCGTCGTCGACGCGCAGGATACATATACAGGTAGGGAATCGAGTTTTTTTTACGGGAAAGCTAAGCTTTATTAATCAAAGATCACATGGAGTGGGATTACATTCGGATCATGTGGGCTAGCCAACCAAACACGGCGACTCGGACAGAGAGTGAGAGAGTGCTTAGCTAAACTATGAGCTTTGCCATTAACAACTTGGCCTTTGAAAATAAACCTACAATTTAAACTCAAAGCTCGAAGATTAATCTCTGTAATGATGGCATACTATCACTTAATTATATTGCTAAAAGAGTAAAGATAGTACTACTAAACATAAAATAAAAAATAGACCTCATGTTCTAGTGAAAAGCATCGTCATCTGACTGGTCTATGTATCCCCACTGCTGTGAATTGTGATGCAATAGACTAGATCCAGTGAGAAATTCTTCTAGTGTACATCGCCAACAACAGGTCAAGTAGCTACTGGGAAAGTTATAGAAACAACCAAACCACTGAGGTCTGTGGCAACAAATAATAGGGTACATAGAGAGAGAGAGAGAGGGAGAGAGAGAGAGAGAGAGAGAGAGAGAGAGAGAGAGAGAGAAGATAAAAGCCTAAAAACCAGTATGTGTGTGAATCACAAATTCATAGTTGATCTGCTGGCTCGTGGTAGTGGTATATACGTCAATCACAAAATTGTAGTGATCCCTTGTGTTTGCTTCCGTAACATAATAATAATCTTAGTACATGCGTGGATCACAAAACAGTTGTCAGAACTCACTAGATGAGGAGACGAAGAGCTTCTCGTCCTTGACTCTTCTGACAGGCCTGTCCAAGCAATCAGTGGCTCGGATGAACGGCCTAACGGGTCACAAATTCATGTCGTGGGGACTCTGAACGGGCGAAAGGAGGAAGCAGCTCGTGCGGGTAGATCTGCAGATGAAGGCGAAGACGTAGAACAAGGTAGTCGGGCAGGCGGCGCGCAGATGAAACGTCAGAGACATGACGGCTTTTTTTTGAGAAAAGTGAGACATGACGGCTGGGAGACTCGGGAATAAGGGCGGATGAGTGGGCAGGCATTTTTTCTCTCATGCGATCCCTGGTGGCCTGGCCTGCTACTGAGTAATGACACAGTGATTTGGGGCCCCCAGTTTTTGGGGGCCCTGTGCATGTGCACAGCTCGCACATGCCTCTCGACGGGCCTGGGTAATTCCTTCGTGTATTACCTTGCGTCGAGCAGACCAAATTGCCCATAAAGATGCAGCCAGGTGGACGAACTCATGGTGCGGTAGCTTCTCCATTAGAGTGAAGATCCAATGTTTCGTATTCGGCTCAGGGGTGGCTATCATGTTATCTACTTATCGCCATTATCCAGTGCCCAGTGCCCACACACATCTAGACATCGAGCATTCGACAAGTGAGTGCCTCCACGAGTTCATTGGACCACAAATTCCGCAAGAACTATTTGTGGCCATGTTGTGATGAGCCCGAACATCTTCTGTTTGCAACGAGTGCTTGGATAAACGCCACAAGAACATACATATTTTTGCTGGTACTTGTGTTTTCCAAAGAGATTTCCAGCATCCTTCCTCCTTGCGTGAGCTAGAAGACCCCGAGGTACCCTCGAGCCATGCCCCCATGCATTGACGTATAGCCACTAGCATCCAGTAAGCAGAATGAACCGAGAAGGTGCCATTCTTTTCGAAGTTCCATGCACAGAGGTCGTCTATGTTTCTTGTGCACGAAGGAATTGCCATAATTGCTGTTGTATCTATAGGTAGAAACGTTTCTTATATCTTCTGGCGATTCCAAGTAGCTGATGTTGCATCAATAAAATCGGACGCAAGCCTAGGTGGGTTCAATACCTTGCTGCCGTAGGGACGCATCATCTCATCTCTGGGGATCTAGTTATCCATACATACATCCGTGGAGACACCATTGCCAATGCGTTTTATGAGACCCTGTTTTAGCATTTACAATCCCTTCATAATTGCTCGCCATATTTGACCGTGGTGAGACCCGAGATTTGCATCCAGACCTAACAGCAGCTAGCAGCATGGGCTTTATGAAGCCGTGAAGGACCATTTCCAGCAGTAAAGGTGTGCAAGACAATAGGCCTGCGACCTACCTTTGGGCTGTGGTGAAGTGCTACAAAAATTGGGGGGCCCTCGGAGTTGGAGACCCTATGCGGCCGCACATGCTGCACTCCCCTGGGCCCGGGCCTGGCATATCTACTCCAACATGGTCAGGTCCAAGGTATGGATGATATGCATGTGTTCTAGCCACACTAGTAGAAAAAGGGTCAAACGTGAAGCACATTAGTGCGGTTTGATTAGAGCCGGCACTAATGTGTACATAAGTGCCGGTTCGTGGCGGCGATCAATAGTACCGGTTCGTGGCGAACCTTTAGTACCGGTCATGCCACGACTGGTACTAAAGAGGCTGCAAGCCTGCGGTCAGGCTATGGCCCACCATACCATTTTAGTGCGGTTCTTACCACGAACGGTACTATGAGTTTATGGCAAGCTGTTTTTAGTCCACCTCAAGAGAGAGGCAGTATGAGCGGTTTATAAGCCGTGAGTGCACAGACAATGACGAAGAGTTGCAATGCTCACCTACATGTTGATTAGCTTCAAGCCTTGCGGAATAGCATAGATTGCACTGAGCTATGTGCAGTGCAGTCTACACTATTCCGAATGGCTTGAAGCAAATTAACCAGCATTGCACCTCTTTTTTATTTTTAATAACTTATTTAAACTCCGGACTTCTTTTGTGTTCAGTATGCAGCATTTAAAGCGACGTCATCAATTTCCAACATGTTCTGACATCATTTGTTGTTTTTCGGTCATTTACCTAATTGTTTAGAGAGCTAAATGACCGTGAAATTTGAAAATCACTACAAAATGAATCCTGAAAATGTTGAAACTTGGCATGGTATCATGATATCACTCGCATAGCATGCGCGAAAGAGTAGAGAGGGTCACGGCAAAAACTGGACGCACTTCGTGTACAAACTGGACAAACTCTTTCTGAGTATCAGGGTTTCGGAGTCCGGAGTGGGTACTAATGTGCATCCCACCAATCAGGAAGAATCACACGGATCGTGTGTTTCTTTCTAGCTCTTGCGAGTCGTTGGATCAAGGGTGTGTTTCTTCCTAGCTCATGTGAGTCGTTGGATCGAAACTACCACAATCAGTTTGTGAGCCAGACGACCCTATATATAGCCCACCTCTCGCCTTCCCTACATAAGTCTTTCAGTTCATCGACTACATACATCTACCAGTTCATCGACTGCATACATCTACCAGTTCATCGACTGAATACAAATCATTAGGATTCGCCATCATACGTCCAACCGTGCATTTCATATGCATATATATGCATCACGAGCCACGGTTGGGCTGTATAATGGCGATACCGATTGGTTTGTTCTAGATCCGACATAAAAGGTTTGATACAACTTCTTTTTTGTGACATAAGAGCTATCTCTTCTCCTACCTATTTTAGTTACACAACTACCTATTTGTGCCAAATTTTCACTTTTGCTGTTGCTCTTGCATCATAAGCATCCATGTTAACTGGACTTACAAGTAATGCAATTTAACCAAACTATCTTGTGATCTTCGCCAAGAGAGAGGCAGTATGAGCGGTTTATAAGCCGTGAGTGCACAGACAATGACGAAGAGTTGCAATGCTCACCTACATGTTGATTAGCTTCAATCCTTGCGGAATAGCATAGATTGCACTGAGCTATGTGCAGTGCAGTCTACACTATTCCGAATAGCTTGAAGCAAATTAACCAGCATTGCACCTCTTTTTTATTTTTAATAACTTATTTGAACTTTTGAAGTCCGGACTTTTTTTGTGTTCAGTATGCAGCATTTAAAGCGACGTCATCAATTTCCAACATGTTCTGACATCATTTGTTGTTTTTCGGCCATTTACCTAATTGTTTAGAGAGCTAAATGACCGTGAAATTGAAAATCACTACAAAATGAATCCTGAAAATGTTGAAACTTGGCATGGTATCATCATATCACCCGCATAGCATGCGCGAAAGAGTAGAGAGGGTCACGGCAAAAACTGACACACTTCGTGTACAAACTGGACAAACTCTTTCCGAGTATCAGGGTTTCGGACTATACAAAAATAAATAATGCAGAAAATAAAAAAACTATACAAAAAAATTACTCAAAAATAAATAGAAGAAAAATAAATAATGCAGAAAATAAAAAACTATATAAAAACTACTCAAAAATAAATAAAACAAAATAAGTAATGCAGAAAAGAAAAACTATATAGCAAATTTGTTGGCACACTGCCCTGTGGGTCTACCAGACCTAGGGTGTGCAAATGCAGGCCCAGGAGGGCCAGCAGACCCACAGGGCAGCGTGCCCTAATTAATTAGGCCCAGAAGCCTGCTATATAGAGGAGTTCGAAGAGGTAGCCGCGGTTGGGTTTATAAACCAGTGCGGCTGCCCTTCGCCGGGCGAGGTGGGACTAAACTTTGGGGTGGCAGCGCAAGGCCTTTAGTACCGGTTGGTGGCTCCAACCGGTACTAAAGGCCTGCTCTTCCCGCCTCTTTGCCTGGCCAAAGTAGGCCTTTAGTACCGGTTGGTGGCTCCAACCGGTACTAAAGGCTCACCCTATATATACAGCACTTACGAAATTTCAGTTACATCTCCCCACTTCTTTCGTCAACCTCTCGCGCGCCGCTCCCGTCGTCGCCGCCCGTCGCCCGTCGTCGTCGTCGTCGTCCCCGCCGCCGCCCCGAACGCCGCGCGCCGCCGTCCGTCGTCGTCCGCGCGCGGTCCGTCGTCCCGCGCCGCCGTCCGTACGTATCTCGCTCTCTCCTCGCGCGTACCCGCCGCCGCCGCCGTGCGCCGCCGCCCCCGCCCCGTACGCCGGCGCCCCCGCCCCGTACGCCGGCGCCCCCGCTCGTACGTACGGGGCGGCGCGCATGCACACACACATGCATATACCACACACGCATACACACACATACACACATACGTACACACATATACGTACACACACATACACACACATTTTTTTTCTTATTTTCTGTTTTTCAGAAAAGTTAATTAGATGATCGAATGTTAGATTAATGTCGAATGTTAGATGAATTAGCTAGATAGAAAAATTGTCGAACTAGAGATTAGAACTAGTTGAATAATTAATATAACTAGTTTATTTTTAGTAAGAAAATTTAGGTATATGAGATTTGAACTAGTTCAATAATTAATATAACTAGTTTATTTTTAGTAAGAAAATTTAGGTATATGAGATTTGAACTGGTTCAATAATTAATATAACTAGTTTATTTTTAGTAAGAAAATTTAGGTATATGAGATTTGAACTAGTTCAATAATTAATATAACTAGTTTATTTTTAGTAAGAAAATTTAGGTATCTGAGATTTGATGATCTAATTAAAATATTATTTGTTAATGAGTTTTTCTGTTTATTTAATTTTTTATATATTTTGAGTTTATATAAATGTTCCCTCAAATGCTACCGGCGCTTCGACATCTCATACACCAAGAACGAGAAGAGCGCTAGATCTGCCATAACCTCGTCCTATGGAGTGGATACCAACTGGTATCTGGACACTGGCGCCACCGATCACATCACCAGCGAACTCGACAAGTTGATCGTCCACAACAAGTACCACGACAACGATCAAGTCCACACTGCAAACGGAGAAGGTATGGAAATTAGTCATATTGGTCACACTACCGTTCGTACCCCTACTCGTGATCTTCATCTTAAGAACATCTTGCATGTGCCCGATGCCGCCAAAAACCTTATCTCCGCCCATCGCTTATCCACTGATAATCATACTTTCCTTGAAGTTCACCCAACTTTTTTTCTCGTCAAGGAACAGGGAACGAGGAAAACCCTTCTGTGCGGCAGGTGTAGGCAAGGTCTCTACCCCGTATCATCGGCTCCCCTTAGCTCAAGCAAGCAAGCGTTTGGTGCAAATAAACTGTCTGTTGAAAGGTGGCACAGTCGGCTAGGGCATCCGTCATCTACCATAGTGCGTCATGTTCTTAGCCAGAATGATATTCCCTTTTCTAGTAGCGAGTTGAATAAAGGAGTGTGTGATGCATGCCAAATGGGCAAAAGTCATCAACTTTCTTATCCTAGTTCAAACAGTGTGTCTAAAGCTCCTTTAGAGCAAATTTTCTCCGATGTATGGGGGCCTGCCCATGATTCTATCAATAAGAAAAACTATTATGTGTCTTTCATTGATGATTACAGCAAATTCACGTGGATATATCTCCTTAAGCACCGATCCGAAGTGTTTAAAGTCTTTCATGAATTTCAAACCCTTGTTGAAAGGTTGTTCAATAAGAAAATAATCACTATGCAAACAGACTGGGGTGGCGAGTATGAACGTCTAAATTCCTTTTTTCGTCAATCAGGAATCACTCACCATGTCTCCTGTCCCCATGCTCATCAGCAAAACGGGTCAGCAGAAAAAACTATACACCCTATATTTAGGAACGGAGGGAGTATACTATTGATATATTGTTTCATTACGTCAGTGGCCAACCCGAAAAGTATACCCGAATTGTTGTCCTGATTTAAGTTTCTGCCATGTTATTTTGTTAATATTGTTTTTTTGCCAATTATGATTATACTATAGAAGGCCTTCTTGGCGATGATGAATTCATCTATGGAACATTTCAGTGTGATTCAGCAAAATTTGAATCTGGCTTCGATCTAGATGCATGAAGCTTGCCAAGCATGTGAAGTGATACTAGCTTGCACAAACCTGGTATCTTCAGGTCTTTTGATAATAAGTATAAAAGTCTACTCAACAGCGGAAAATTTTAAATTGGCTTTCTAGCATAACAAATGTTCTTTCTGTGTTGATTTCTAAGCTGCAGTTTTGTGTGATGTGAATACATACACGGTAATTGTAAGTGTGAAGTTTGCAGGATAGGAGGCTTTGTGTGGTAAGAAAGAATTTGTCACTCATGTTTATGGGATTGTGGAACATCTACGAGAACAAGAAAATTAGGTGCAAACATGGTAGAATTTTGGGAGTAAATATTATATCTACTCTTTTGCTTCATTTGTTGAGATAGAACTAGGCAACACAAATGTGAGGATTGATTCAACCATTTTTGTACGAAGAGAGGACAAACCCGCCTCTTCCTTTTTTGGAGGTAGACGACAACCACACATTAGCATGCAGCACATGCACAGCTGTTGTATTACTCCCTCCATTCCCTTATGCAAGACCACTGTCGAAAATACATTTTGCATCAATACAAGGCCATCAACAGTAATCGAGGCAAAGATTAATGATGTTTCCTCGTACTAGCAACTTTTTAATACTTAGACTGGTCATAGTGGGGAGTAACTTATACTAGTGTCATGCATATGACACTAGTCTAAGTTACTACCTCCATAGTGCAAAGTATCTTAATAGTAGTGTCATAGATTGTTTCATTTATTGCCTTATAGACTCAATTTACCTCGGGAAGTGCTATGTTACAGTAACATATTATGTTACTCCAAGCGCCTCTCTCCTCATTAAATACTTGCCACATAAGCAAAATTGTCTTGGGGTGTGTTAAGTTACTACCTAAGTTACCCCCACTATGGCTAGCCTTACTCCCTCCGTCACGGTTTAGAAGGCGTAAATGAGAAATCTCTGAGACCAAGATAGTCCACGATTGGCTCTAGTTTCCTTTGCATGCGACTGAAAAATAGCAGCGTAGTTAATAGCACAGCGCCTAATTGCTTGAAAAATCAATGAGCGGTAACCCCCATGGCCACTAAACGAGCATCCCTCACGCATGCATTGGTGGAGACTGATTCCAGGGGTCGATCTCGCTTTCCTTCTTCTTCCCGCACTCCTTCCTTTTCTTCCCGCTCTCCTTCCTTTTCTTCCCGCACAGTTTCCATAGAAAAGGGGAAAATTTCGCCTCCAAAACTCTCCCGCCGATGATATCCCTGCTCCCAAATGCAAAACGTAATTAGACGCGCCAATTCTGCTATTTTTATACCCAAGCTGATGGAGTGATGGAGTCACACAAACAGACGCCGCTCATCTTCTTTCCTCCTCCATCCAATGGCGCCGCCGCAGCAAGGTGAAGAAGATCGCCGGCCTCCTCCTCTTGGCCTCCGTGGCTTTTCGCGAGTGGCCTTCCAACCCAGATCGCCGCCACCTGGACGACTTCCACCTATTGGTCTTGCCGGACGCGCACCGCTGCCCTCTTTTCCATCAGCACGGCTGGCTTCAAGCGTGTTCCTCCTCCATCTGTCTTGCCTCGACGACGCGGCGGACTGTCACGACCATCTCGCCCTCCGGCACCTAATGAGGCCGGTTCCTCGAATTGGGGTACCTCTGTCGGCGGTGGCGCGACGGGCAGTGGCGGCAGCGCACGATCATCTTCTTTCGCGGGGTTCAGTTTCAATGGTGGCGGGGGGATCTCGTTTGGCGGCAGCGAGTGCATGGGCTTCAACTTCAGAAGCGGCGCCGGTGGCATACGAATAGGAGGGAGCGGAGAGAGTTCATCCGGTGCTGCCATTGGTGGCAGCAGAACAGGTAAACCCTAATGTATCTAGATCATGTACTCCCTCTGTCACAGTTCATCTACTGTAAACTATCATTTAGTTTATCTATTTTTCGTAGTTGTAGATCACGAATTAGATCACCTACTGTTTTGTCATTCTACTTCTTGTGTTTGTACTACCTCTCTCTCACTTTACAGGGCGTGCGCGTACCCTTAGGTCGTCAATTTGATCAACCTAATACAAGTCATATATTACAAAAAATATAACAATATAAACTTCAGATGTTCTATTTTCAAACGATATAATTTTTGTGTTATATAGTTTATATTATGGTGATAAAATTGGCAACCTAGGTGTACGCGTAGGACTTGTAAACTGAAACGGAGGTAGTAGTTCATCTGCTTTTTTTTATTGTATATCATGTAGGCGTAGATCTTGTAAAATTATTACCTACTCGGTAGAATTTGTTCATCTACTATTTTGTAAAAAAAAATCCTAGTTATAGATCACGAAATAGATTACATACTCGGCATCTTCTTTCGTGGGATACAACTCTTTTGCCACCGGCAGGCTGCACCCTATGCAAAGAAAAATTGAACGATCACCGGGACGCCGCACCTGGTGCACACCCATGGATGTATGCATCCCACACACGTTGATTGCTTAACGACACCAGATAAAAGCGAGAGCTTTCATCGTAAGAGCAACGGGCCTATGTAAAGTAGAGGTAGCCGCCCTCTAGATACTGCACGTACGTACATGCTGGGCGGACAAGCCGAGCAGTACGTAGCATGGTCATTCAAGCCACCTTGAATGCATGCATGTGTTGCCATGCACTTGGCACGTACGAGCAGAGAGAAAGAACACGTACGCGGTAGCTACGCTCGGCATGCACGGGAGGTACGTAATACTAGTAGTAGTAGAATAGAACCGATCGTACGTGTCGTCCCGACGCTCGGCGCACATGGACGGTGCCGAGGCATCGTGCATGCTTACATGGAGATAGACAAGCGCCAAGCAGGGGTGCAAAGCAAAGGATCTAGAGTAGGCACGTACGTTGTTTCATGGATCCATGGGTGCTAGCTAAGCTAGTACAGTACTGCCTAATTTACTACCCAGCGGCCAGAAATGGAAACCTAGCTAAGCAACTGCAGCATCGATCATCACATGCACTGCGATGTAATGCAGCCGAAGGAAAGGGCATATAAACTTGGGCAGAGATCTGTCGAGGCACAGACGGCTGGAACCTCCAGTTGACACACAGACACAGGTCACAGCTAGCTACTCTCTCTCTCTCTCTCTCTCTCTCTCTCTCTCTCTTTCTACTCCGGCGCCCGCGATCGAGATGGAGGCTGGTGGTGCTGCCGGCGGCGGCGGAGCGGCCGCCGCTGCTGGTATCGGAGCAGGAGCCGCAGGTGCGCCGCCAGGGCGCATCCGTGCGGTGGCGAGGGTGCACCTCGTCCTCGGCTTGGCGGCGGCGGCCTTTGCCGTCTGCGTCGCCACCCTCCACCCCGAGCTGAAGCAGCAGGAGGGTGAATGCGCGGCCACCGAGGCTGACGTGGTGACCATGCGCACCCACGGGCTGCTGCTGCTGCTCTCCGCCAGCGCCGAGGCAGCAGCCGCGGCGGTGGCCGCCTTGGCGCCAAACTCGAGGTCGTGGCTCTCCTGGAGCTTCACCGCCTTCGCGCACGCCATCAGTGCCGTGACCTACTTCCAGCACCTCATCCGCACCTTCGTCTCTGCGGCCACCGTCGCTGTCGGCAGCTGCCCTGGGCAGCCACAAGTCCGAGTTCATCGCCCACGGCGTCCTGCTCTTCGTGCCGCTCTGCCTCTTCTTCGCCCACGGCGTGGACGCACTCTTCGGCGACCTCAGAGCCCTCATAGCCGCTTGATTAGCTTGTCCACTACCCTATGATATGGAGTCGAGTACTCTATCCATCTATCAATTAGTTAATGTTGGATTAGTGTGGCACTAATTTATCGTTAATTTGTGTGCGTCATGCTGTGATGGAAGCACATATAGTAGTAGTATATCAGTAATGGTAGATGGATGCATGATGCATGGTGGGTGATGAGATCGATATATGTGTGTGCTTCTGTGATTCTGTCTGAATGTTAAACCGGTGCTGCTAGACTGGTAGCTGCTGTGATGTGCTTGTGGCTTTTTTTTAGATGTGCAAAGATTAGATTGAAAAATGTGCTCTTTGTGTGTTTCAAGCCTGTTCTTCTTCGATCTTAAGAATTAAGTTTGTTTTTTTTAAGAAAAGGAGGACGACCCCCGGCCTCTGCATCTGGGCGATGCATACGGCCATTTTATTAATTATTGACACAAGACCGTACAGAGTCATACAACAATAAGTCTAAAGCCACCAAAACAAGCAACAACTGTCGCTATCCCTATCCAGTTGATGTAGGGGCGCTGAAAGTCTGGGCCTAATACCAAACAGACCATGCAGCCAAACCTAAACATCTAAAGACTTGAGGTCCCACCCAGAACGCCTGCCTGGTATGGGCACCCACCAGTCCGGCGTGCTTCTCAACCAGGACCCCTGCCGGGTATGAGGCCGCCGCAGCTGCCTGCCACCAATCCATCTTCAGAGCTGTACTGCTGCACCGACCTTGCCAGGCCTATCTGCCATCAACGCCACCATGACGCCAGACAGCTTCCACCTCCTGCACGAGTCCATCTCCGCGCATCAGACGCCGAGTCTCCACAGCGCCACGCCGCCGAGATCCGCCACCATCAATGTGTAAGATGAAGCACCGCTCCACCAAAGTCGCCGTCCTCTAGTCCCTCGAGCCCGTGTGCACCCCCAAGAATGACGCCCCCAGGGGGGAAACGACACCAGAGAGCCGCCGTCATCCGATCTACTGATCTAGGGTTTCCCCCGGAGGTAGCAGAGAGTGGCCTTGAACTTCTCCACGACGATGCCTTCAGGAAGGGAACGACGCAGACAGCGTCGCCATCGCCGGCCTTGGCAATAGCCAATAGCAGGTTTTCACCCGGATCTGATCGAAGACCTCCATCCCTCGTGCACGGGTCGCCGCCATCCTTGCCGGGATCTGGATGATCCCGCTGCCTCAGCAAGGAGAAGCCCCCCACCGAGACCCGCCGGCCGAGCAGGGGAAGCCGAGACCACGCCTGCAGGATCAGATCCGCGATGGATCCATGCCCGCGCCGCTGCCCCGGAATCAGCCCCGCGCGCAGCCGCCACCGCCTGCCGAGGCTCGCCGCCGCGTGCCCCGCGCCCCGCCACCGCTCGCCGAGGCCTGCCACCTCGCGCCAAACCGCGAGCGCCGCAGGACACCGCCGCCTGCCGCCTAGATCCGCCGCCTGCGGAGGAAGGGGAGTCGGGAGAGGGAGTCCCCCCACCGCCGCCGTCTGCCACGCGGGTTTCACCCGGCGGCGTCACCCGGCGGCGGCGCGAGGAGGGGAGAAGGAGAGGATGGCGGCGGCCCTAGGGTTGGAGAGCCCCTGAGTCGCCCAGGGCGGGGGCGACGCGAGGGACGCGAGGGCTTCTGTTTTTTTTTCATCAAGAATTAAGTTTGTTACCAAAATCGTCCGTTTCTTGTTATCTCACACTTCCAGTGCTGCTGAAATGTTGCAATTATTGTTCTTGTGCTAATTACTCAACTCAACATATATAAAAGGCAGACAGAAACATACATAGTGGTGGTAGTTTCATGCATAGCTGCCGCCTTCGTGGCGGACCCCTGGAGGCAGCTCATCGCCGCGTGCTTCGCGTCCTTGGCGAACGGCGTCAGCCTCGTCGCCTTCTTCCACCTCGTCTGCGCTTCCACCGGTCTGGCTATCTTCGCCTTCCACAGGTGCCACGGCCACCTGCTCGCCCACAGGGCCATGTTCATCGCCCACGTCCTCCTGTTCACCAGGGGCATCGCCCTCTGCTTCGCCCTCATGCCCCGGGGCTAGCGAGACTGTCCACTACATCACCGCCTTTGCTCTCGAGTCGAGTAGAAGTAAAATCGTCCGTTTCTTGTTATATCGCAGACTTCCAATGCTGCTGAAATGATGCAAATAATGCTTTTGTGCTAATTACACAATTATTCAACATATATAGAGGCAGACATGATAGGAACATTGTAGTTCCATGCAAAGGTGAATCGATCGATGCACTGCTGCACCACCCAGCCAGAAAATGGAGCCAAATGCGTACAACTTCCCACCATGGGAGAGAGAAGGAGAGATGCACTAGCTTGCCAGCTCCATCCAATCATCACCCTACTGTAAAATCTCACCTTTAGATGAACTTGGCTACATTTTTTTTCGATCAACAAAGGCTCGCCCCCAGTTCCGTTTTCATTGAAAACGAAACCCAGCATACTCCCTCCATTCCCTTATACAAGGCCACTATGAAAAATACAATTTGCATCTATACAAGGCCACTAACTGTAATCAAGGCAAAAATTAATGATGTTTTCTCGTACTACCAACTGTTTTAATACTTGCATGCATGTAGTCATTATGACATCGTGCTACTTCCTTCTAATTCCTTCCTTGCATGCATGTGGGCGTATTAATGATCCCAGTTAACGAAAAAAAAGTAACTTGTAAAGCAGTCATTAAATTTTTCCTTGGTACCTATAATTTGAGTTTGTGGCCTTGTATAAGGGAATGGAAGGAGTACAATTTTCTTTTGGCAGGTACCCAACATACAAAGTTCAAAAGTAAGTAAAGCCGTGCGCTTTCATAGCAGACATTTTATTTCTGAGAGGAGCGTGAACTTAATTAATTTGTAGTTTAAATTTTGTATCACTGTAGAAGTTACTTGTGTCAATTCATTGAACTGTCTCTACATCTTTACGTGACCATTTTGACATGCTATCGTGGCTTGGGAGATTTGATACGGCGTGCAATTCTCAAGTTACTTATATAACAAGCTGTCCTTCCGACCCCTTCACGAGGCTATATATTCTACGCATCATATATTCATTTGTACATGTACATCATTACATACACGAGGTGTGCTTCAGTGCACTCCCTTTAAAAAAGCTTATGATTTTTGATGTGAATTAGGGTGGAGATTAAAACTTACCCCTTCGTTAAAAGGTAGCTAGTCCTTTTTAGATTGACTATATCTTCTAATCGAGCTCAATCTCCGCTCTTTTGAAAACATGAGTTGCTATACCTAGCATGAGGCGGCCTAAAGTATTGAACGAGCACAGAACCGTGTCGCCTTATGAAACCACCGTCCCCGATGCACCGAACACACCAAGCTATTGTGAGAGAGGAGAAGCGTCCGCCCTCTCGCTCCAGGCCGTGGAGTTCCGATTTTGACAGGCGATAGCGAGGACCAAGGACGGCGACCACGAGGGCATGTGTAGAAGATAGGAGTCCAATGGAACCACTCCACACTAGAGTTGAAGAAGCTCCACCATGAAATAAGCATGCCTGAAGACGCCGGCGTGTTGCAACCGAATGGCACCTGAGTTCGTCGACGACGCATGGCGGCAGCTATGCATGTGCCCTACGCTGCCCACTGGGAGACAGCTGCATGGGGTACCCGCTAGCTAGTCAGTCCCTGAGACAACTTCTCCTATTTAGCGACCTGCATGGTGGGGGGTAAGAGCATCTCCAACAGGCGCCCAAACACTAGGTCGCGTGCTAAAATCCGGGTTTTTTAGGCTCTAGACAGCTCCAACAGAAGCTGTAAAACAGTGCGCGTGCAAAAAAGGGTTGGGTTGGCGCTAAAAAAACGCTATCAAAAGCTGCAAATTTGAGACGCTGAATTACGCGCGCTTCATAATTTACACTGCCCGTTCTTTTGGACGCGTGTTTTTGGGCATCTGCTAAAGCAACATTGGGTCCGGCGCACTAAAAATGCTACAGTGGCGCTAAAACTATTTTAGGGCGCGAAATTTTTGTGCACCTGTTGAAGATGCTCTAAGCGCACAAACATGCACGCCCTCCCTCCTTCCGCTCATTATTTGGGCGCGCGAGGGGTATGCGATCGATTGCTATTACCCGAGCAACATGGGGAATAGGACCCGCGCTAGGAGAGAGAAGCACACCTCTAACTAGCCTTGAAATTCTATATGATCCTATACAGATGTGGCCCATTATTTCTATAACTAGCCTTGAAATTTCAACCGGCACCGATCCTTTGTAGCTTGTGTCTATATATCACTTTTAGCCCCTTGCAAGGTCACACCCATCTTCTCTTGTGCTAACAAGTGGTGTAATGTATGTGCGCTACTTGTCACAACATGGGTGTTTTCCCTTCTTACCTTAGATTAAACTTTTAAACGTTTTATCTCTTGTACCTTATGCGCAAATCTTCAACCATTTTCATTGTTGGATTTCCCTTAAGATCTTTGAAACTAGATTCCATGTTAATAGGTTTTGATGAACTCTTTTTTTTTCACAAAAGCCGGAAAAATCGAAATCGATAAAAGCAAAAACGAACACCAAAAAACCCGCAACCGTCCAAAGGGCAGAAATATTCACTTGAATTCTATTAAATATTTTTTTAAATATTTTAAAATATATTTGAATTTCTGTGTACTACTAATATATTTTGGCTGAAAAGTATATATTCAACTGTCTATCGAAATTACTGAAATTAGGTGAATTTCATCGAAATCTCGCTGAAAGTCAGAACCATGGCCGTAGCTACTAGTAGAGATCGTGGCAGGGCGGAAATCTGTGGGGTGGCGAGGCTGCACCTCGCCATCGGCTAGGAGGCGGCGGCCTTCACTCTCTACGTCGCAACCCTCCACCCCAAGCTGAATCAACACGAGAGAGGGGGGGGGGGGGGGGGGGGGGGGGGGGGGTCGAGTGCGGCTGCTGCTGCTCTTTGCCGGCGCCCAGGTAGCGGCGGTTACGGTGGCAGGCCCAGGTGGCTTATCAGTAGGCACATGTTTAACATCTGTATATCAATTTCATTCTTAGAGAATGGCTCTTCCATAACTTGCAAGGAGATATTACTTATACGAGAATATGGTGCTAGTCGTGTATTTTACGAGTTTGTGGACTGGATGCAAACACAATACGCAAAGATAAGTTGCGGGGTTCACCCAGTCCTTGATGTGGCATACCTCGCCGAGGAAATTTCTCAGCGATGGTTGGCTTTGAGCTTGCAAATATACTCCTTGAGTTTTCTCCTTATTAGTTTTTCTTGCTTTTAACTGATGTTTCTTCTTTTCATTTTTTATCTTAATTTTTTGAACCATGTAGAAGAGTTGCGAGTAAATTCATTTAAAAAAGGTGATACAAGGAATGATCCCATAAAAGTGATACGACATAAACTGAAACGACTTAAGGATCACAACAAGACTTAGCGATCCACAACACAGAGACGAGCAAACCAAACCCAGCCTAGTTTTTAATCGCAATGCATATCTTTGATGTATTTTTTTTATATTAAGGAAATTGCCAGAGCTCCTATATTATCAGCAAATAACAACCATGTGGGTCGTAAGATGCACCACCCATTTTCCTTGTTCAATTTCATGACCAAACTTTCCGTTCTTGCAATGCATGAAAGCATGCAATTTATAAATCCAATGACCAGACGGATGGAAAGAAACTAAAGAGCGTTAGGGATAGACTGCTTTTTTTCTTTTCTTTTTTCCAGATATGGACATTATATTTTGCTTTCTTACTCTTAACAAGTAATTGTATATGTTATCTCTCTTTTCCTTACCAAAGTTATGGTGGAAGTCTATAGCTAGCATTGTTGACAACGTAAACTTTTCATCTTGTCATACACCCGCATGTGAGTGCAGGCCCCACATACAAACCATGCAAACTCTACCCATGCGCACCGTTCGGTTCAGCGGATGCACTGATGAAACTGCTTTGCCCATAGCCAGAAATGGAGGTTTGCCCCAAATGCTGCAAGCTCTAGCTAGCTATATAGAGCGTCACATGCATCGTCTCTGCCCGGTCGATCATACATCCAGAA
The DNA here is from genome assembly GCF_003073215.2 of Triticum urartu. NCBI lineage: Eukaryota > Viridiplantae > Streptophyta > Magnoliopsida > Poales > Poaceae > Triticum > Triticum urartu. The sequence continues at coordinate 12,290 of NW_024113298.1, read as the reverse complement.
ATTTCCCATCTCAATGAAATTTCCAGGGCCCCGTCCTTTTTGCAGAAAGATAATAATAATGATACTAACCATGTGGGTACTAGGATGCACCACCAATTTGCCTTGTCCCATCTCATGACCAAGCTTTCCCTTCTTGGCAATGGATTGGACAAGGAAAGCATATCAGATGATAGTTGGATAGAAAATTCGAAGAGCGTGAGGGAATAGACTGCTCCTTTTTCTTATTTCTTTTTTCAAGATAAAGGAATATTGTGTGTTGTTTTACTTTTACCATGTTAATGTGGATGTTTTCTCTCTTTCATTAAAAAAAGGTGTTCGTTCTTGTAAAAATAAAATAGAAAGTTACTTTGTCTATGAGATGGTGGATGACTATCTAGCATTATTGACTACTGGTACGTAGCTTTTCATCTGGTCATTCACCAGCGGAAATGCTGCATGTGAGTGCAGATCCCATATGCAAGATGACTTAGAGCATCTCCAATAGATGGTCCAAATTTTGACGGTCCAAAATCGGAGATGTAAATTTTGGACCGCCAAAAAGTGCATTTTGGAGCTTCGAAAAAAGGCCAACTCCAACAGATGGTCCAAATTCATGGTCCAAAAGAGCAACTCCAATAGATGGTACAAATTCATGGTCCAAAACATACTATCCAATCATCCATGAAATGAAGTGGCCACTAGCATAGCAATCTCCTCTTCTTCATGCAAATCAAATTCCTCGTCCGACGATGAATCATCCACGAAAGAGAAGTCAACCGAGCTCATCTACAATGCACACAACCACCGTCAAACATACTATCCAATCCCAAGTTAAATCATCAAGTTTTGTCATTTTTTTACCTTGAGGAATTTCGTCGAACACCTTGTGTGCGCGGTGGAAGAAGATGGCCGCCGGTTGGATTGGCTGCTGCGGTCGGCTCCGGACGGCGGCGGTGATAAGAAATGAGGTAGGAGGCCGGCCAAGAGGAGCTCGGCGGGCGGCGAAGACTAGTTCGGCAGCCTTGCTCCATTACCGTTTACAAGACTCCATGCACGCCGAGCTCCACGATTTACAGACTTTGCTGAATCAAAATGGATGTGTTTCATCTATAAAAAATGGATGTGTTTCATCAGTGAATTCGTCATTGCCAAGAAAGCCTTCTATAATATGATCATAATGAAAGGAAAAGGAATAAAAGTAAAACAACATGTCAGTTATTTGAAGCAGGACATCAGTTCGGATGTACTGTTAAGCGTGGCTACTAAACTTAATTTATTTGGGTCTGTGTACCCCCTATGTACTTGCGTAGTTGCATTCTTCACCACTGGTGTTTACTTGCGCCACAATTTTGAAAGGCTCTCTCCCTGAACTAACTACAACATGAATCATATTGTGAGCAGGAGAGAAATTGGAGCAAGGCACCTTAGGTGCTGCTGCTGTATTCATCCAGTATATATGGTGTTACAGGCGCATGAGAGAGCGCAGTGTACAAGGGCGATCGTGCGCCGGAGGTGGAGATCGTGCGCTAGCGCACGTCCAGGACAGCCTACGTGGGTTGACTAGGTAGTTTCGTCTGACACCCCGCCGCAGATGAAGCGTCCGGAGGGTGGATGCACAAGATGGATCGAAACTCCTGAAACGCTGGCGTCGGCAGTCCTTTCGTCATGACATCCACGAACTGTTGCGCTGCGGGGACATGTAGAACTCGCAACTGTCCAAGAGCAACCTTCTCGCGCACAAAGTGTATGTCGAGCTCTATATGCTTCGTGCGGCGATGGTGCACTGGATTAGCCGCCATGTAGACCGAGGAAATGTTGTCGCAGTAGACCACGGTTGCTTTGGACAGCGGGGCATGCAGTTCGCCGAGGAGTTGGCGGAGCCAACAACATTCGGCAACGGCGTTCGCGACCCTGCGGTACTCAGCTTCAGCGCTCGATCGCGAGACGGTGGGCTAGCGCTTCGATGACCAGGAGATGAGGGAGTCGCCGAGGAAGACAGCATAGCTCGATGTCGAACAGCGCGTGTCCGGGCATCCAGCGCAGTCGGTGTCGGAGTAGGCGACGAGGTCGAGGGAGGAGGAGCGGCCGATGTGCAGCCCATGTGTCGAGGAGCCGCGGACGTACCGGAGGATGCGTTTGACGAGCGTCAGATGCTTCTCGCGCGGGCCATGCATCGCGAGGCATGCTTGTTGTACCGCGTACGCCAGGTCCGGCCTGGTCATGGTCAGATACTGCAGTGCGCCGACGATACTGCGGTAGTCCGAGGGATCATCCACCGGCGCCCCAGCATCGCCGGAGAGTTTGCTGTGCGTGTCCACGGGCGTGCTCACCGGCTTGCACCTGACCATGTTGGCGCGATCCAAGAGCTCGTCCGCGTACTTGCTCTGTGAGAGGAAGAAGCCAGCGCTATCGCGCCGGACCTGGATGCCAAGGAAGTACTGCAGTGGGCCGAGATCCTTCATCGAGAACTTGGCAAAGAGCTGGCGCTGGAGGTGTTGCAGAAGCGTGGACGTCGAGGCCGTGAGGACGATGTCATCCACATACAGAAGAAGGTACGCCACCTGCGCACCGTGGCGAAGAACGAACAGGGAGGGGTCCGCCCGCGCCGCCACGAAGCCCATCGACCGGAGGAAGGCAGCGAAGCGGTCGAACCAGGCACGGGGCGCCTGCTTCAGCCCGTACAATGATCGATCGAGCAGGCAGACATGGTTGGGCCGGCGTGCGTCGACGAATCTAGCAGGTTGCTGACAGTAGATCCGCTCGGTGAGGAAGCCCCGGAGGAAGGCATTGTTCACGTCCATTTGGTGGATGGGCTAGTCCCGCGCGACGGCGATGGCGAGCACGGCGGGGATGGTGGCGGACTTGACCACTGGCGAGAACGTTTCGTCGAAGTCGACGCCAGGGCGTTGCAAGAAGCCGCGGACCACCCAGCGCGCCTTGTACCTCTCCAGCAAGCCATCATCTTTGAATTTGTGGCGGAAGAGCCACTTGCCGATGACGATGTTGGCGCCGGCTGGCCGTGGCACGAGGGACCACGTCTGGTTCGTCATCAGGGCCCTGTACTCCTCCTGCATTGCAGTTAGCCAATGTGGATCTCGCAACGCAGCGTGCACACTCTTAGGGAGGGGGGAGATGTCAGCAGTGGTGGTGGTGGCTAGGTTAGCATCGGCATATTTAGGGTTTGGGTGAAACTTGCCTAGTTTGATGCGAGTGATCATGGTGTGCATAGGGACAAGGCTGAGAGTGGACCAGCGGGCCAGAGCAGCTGGCGGGTCTGCATGTGTTGGTGGATCGGCTGTCGCCGACGGCCAGGAGGCTGGAGTCTCGTGCGAGCACGTAGGTGTGACAGGGGAGGTGGGTAAGGTATGTGGTGTGGCCATGGTAGCTGGATTAGATGGCGTTTGTGCTGCTGAGCTAGTTTGTTTGGGCACCGTAGCAGAGCAGGAAGAAGATGGGCGTGGCCGTGTGGTTCGACGCTGACGTGGGAAATGGAGCGGGAATGGTGGGGACTGGTCGTCTTCCGGTGATGCAACGGCGGCGGACTCGTTGTCGGTGGAGAAGGGAAAGTGATGCTCGTCAAACACCACGTGACGTGAGATGATCACGCGGCAAGTGCTACGGTTCAGACAACGATACCCTTTGTGCTCCGGCGAGTAACCAAGGAACACGCAGGGGTGAGAGTGCGGCACTAGCTTGTGGGCGCTGGTGGCGGTGAGGTTAGGGTAGCAAAGGCAACCGAACACGCGGATGGCATCGTATGTGGGATGTACGCCATAGAGGAGATGAAATGGTGTGTGGTTGTGGCGAGCACGGCAGGGACGACAGTTGAGGAGGAACGTGGAGGTGTTGAGAGCTTCAACCCAAAATGTGTATGGCATGCAGGCATGAGTGAGAAGATACCATGTGATGTCGTTTAGGGTGCGAAGAACACGCTCTACCCGGCCATTTTTGGGCAAGGTGTAGGGACATGACATGCGGAGTTGGATGCCCTCAGCTGAGAAGAATGGATGTGCGGCAAGGTTGTCAAATTCGCGGCCATTATCGGTTTGTATTGTGAGGAGGTTTAGGTTAAAGTGGGAGCGCACAAACGCATGAAAATGCTTGATGGTGGGAAGCACATATGATTTATGTCGCAGGGGGAAGGTCCATGCAAAGTGGATGTAATCATCTAGAAGCACGAGATAATATTGATAGCCTGACACACTGATTACAGGGGAGGTCCATACATCACAATGCACAAGTTGAAATGGAAAATACGACTGTCGGTGTCAAAACCGGCGAATCTCGGGTAGGGGGTCCCGAACTGTGCGTCAAGGCCGGATGGTAACAGGAGACAAGGGACACGATGTTTTTACCCAGGTTCGGGCCCTCTCGATGGAGGTAATACCCTACTCCTGCTTGATTAATATTGATGATATGGGTAGTACAAGAGTAGATCTACCACGAGATCAAGGAGGCTAAACCCTAGAAGCTAGCCTATGGTATGATTGTTGTATATGGAGTTGATGTCCTACGGACTACAACCCTCCGGTTTATATAGACACCGGATAGGGTTAGGGTTACACAGAGTCGGTTACAATGGTAGGAGATCTTGAATATCCGCATCGCCAAGCTTGCCTTCCACGCCAAGGAAAGTCCCATCCGGACACGGGACGAAGTCTTCAATCTTGTATCTTCATAGCCCTGGAGTCCGGCTGAAGGTATAGTCCGGCTACCCGAACACCCCCTAATCCAGGACTCCCTCAGTAGCCCCTGAACCAGGCTTCAATGACGACGAGTCCGGCGCGCAGATTGTCTTCAGCATTGCAAGGTGGGTTCCTCCTCCAAGTCCTTCATAGAAGATTGTAGACACCAAGAGTATTGTGCGGCTCTGCAAAATAAGTTTCCACATATTGCCATAGAGAGAATGATATAAACACAAATCAAATCTGCTGACGTATTCCGCAGTGCGTCATCACACTACGGCCAAGTCCTTTACTCGAATCGTTTTTACTTTTCCACCTCAGCATGTTTTGCGAGGCGGTTTCCTTGGCACGTCTTGTCAAAGCAGAGATCGTGTACCCCCTTTACGGGATTCTCATCAATACGGACGTGGGTAACCCAACCGCGCCATTTATCACGGCACTTGGGAGGCAAGCGAGTTTTACTAGGCTGGTGGGGACGCACAACCGCATCCGCCCATATAAGAGGATAAGGATCCACCTTTTTACCTACGCCTTCTTCCTCCTTTGCCTCTCCATCTCCTGCGCACTCGAGCTCCAGCGCCCAAGCCCGCACTTCCCACCTCAACCTTCTCCAGCAATGTCCGGAGCGGGAGGCAAGTGGATGGTCTCCTCCGCTACGGAGGGCCAAGTCAAGAAGCTAAGGAAGGCCGGATACCTGTCTAAGGACATCGCGCACCGGCTTCCCGAAAAGGGGCAGCTTCTTCCCACCCCAAGGCCCCATGAGAGGGTAGTATTTCTTCCCCACTTCCTCCGCGGACTGGGTTTTCCACTCCACCCATTTGTCCGGGGGCTCATGTTCTACTACGGCCTGGATTTCCACGATCTGGCCCCGAACTTCATCCTCAACATCTCGGCGTTTATCGTCGTGTGCGAGGCTTTCCTCCGTGTCCGCCCTCATTTCGGCCTCTGGCTCAAGACCTTCAACATCAAGCCCAAGGTGGTGCGCGGCAGCCAGGCGGAGTGCGGAGGCGCCATGGCGGGCAAGATGGCCAACGTCCTATGGTTCGAGGGCTCTTTTGTGAAGACCCTAAAGGGGTGGCAATCCGGGTGGTTTTACATCACCGAGTCATGCGATCCGAACTGGATCGCAGCCCCCGAGTTCCGATCCGGACCCCCCACGCGGCTTATGTCCTGTAAAGAGACGGGCCTGTCGTGGGGTGACGAAAAAGAGGTGACCGGATTGCAAACATGCATCCAGTCCCTGGTGAACAAGCCAATCCGGCTTGTTAATGTAATCCAGGTTATGCTCGTCCGCCGGATCCTCCCGTGCCAACAACGGGATTTTAATCTGTGGGAGTTCGACCCGGCGCAGCACCAAACCCTTAGCAGGCTCTTCGACACGACGTACGAAGATGCCTGGAAGGTGCTATTCAAGGACGCCGAGGCTCCCGCATCCGCTTCCGAGGACCGCGGATACAGCTCGCAGCGTCACGCTAGCGAGGTAAGCTATCTTCACCTTTTACAGGATGTTAAGCTTTTTTCATAGTTTGACTCTATGCAGGATCTAAACTCCCTTACCTTTGACAGGCTTGGCGAGTGATATCCGGACCAATTAACTGTCCGGCTCCGCTGCCCGAAGACCCAGCCCCAGCTCTACTAGTGAAGCTGCTGGTTTCGGCGCCTTATGTGGTGCCGGAGAAGAAGGCCAAGAAGAAGAAGACCACGGGGACTCAAAAGAGTGCCCGTAACGTGGTGGTGTCGGACTCGTCATCCGACGAGTCCGAGACGCCCTCTTCCCGTGAAAACGAGGAGGAGGAAGAAGAAAACTCTCCCCCCCAGCGGAGAGAGGAGAGAAGAGGAAGGCCGCCCCAATGGGGGAGGCCGAGGGGTCTAGGAAAAGGAATACCCCTCTGCCGGACTACTCCCCCGACGCCGAAGAGGGCGGAGAGGAGTGGCCAAACAGGGCCAAGCGTCTGGCGAAATTGTAAGTCTGGATATCAGAGTAACTCATGATGTTCCTTTGTTACACAGCTTTCCCTAATGTCGAACGTAATTATGCAACTCGCCCCGGGCCGAATTCAATGAATCGTCGGGCGGCTCCCTGGACTCATCGGACGTGAACTCAGTTCCGCCCGCTGTCTCCCCCCGCACTGCAGACGACGCTGAAGTGGCGTCGCGACAAGCTCCGGGGCAGGAGGAGGTGGTCCCGGAGGAGCCGCAAGGCAACCTCCCGGACTCCAGGAGTGAAGGGGATAAGGCCCCCCAGGGCTCCAAGTCCGGCTTTGTGCTGGACACCGCGCCGGAATCTTCCACAGTTCCGGACTGCGGTAGGCGAACTCCTTCCAAGAGGAGCAAGCCTTCTGAGCCGGCGGCCTCCGTCCAACCGGAGGTGCCGGACAATCTGCTGGAGGTGCTTGACGGCGCCTCCATCGACGAGGGGCACCGTACTATTATGAGTACGGTGATCCAGAAGGTTCAGTCCGTCAAGAGCGGACTGACTAAAGCTTGCGCTAGCCTTCTAACAGGCTTCGAGGTAAGTAAAAATATGTAAAAATATTACCGCATAGACAGTAGCCCCTGATGCTCTGTTTGGCGTTCGGAAAGAAAAACCGAATAGAGGATCTATTATATATCGCAGGAGTCTAACAAAAAAGAGTTAATATGCGTATGCAGGCTTCGCTGCTATCCACCGCCGCACTGACTGCGGAGGTGGGTGTCCTGAAGCAGGACCTCGAGCGGACCGAGCAAGAGCTCGGCCTTGCCAAGCGGCGGCTCGAGGAGAAAGAAGGTAAGAAATACCTTACAGAAAAAGTGCCTATAAAAAGGCGTGATTGCAAAAAGATAACAGGATTGTACTGCTTATTGTAGGGGCCACGACTGAGGTGGCGACCCTTAAGCAGGCGATGTCTGAGGCCGAAAAGAAAACGGCCGCGGAGCGCACCGAGCGAGACAGACTTGGGGCTCAGGTCGGCGAGGTTCAGCAAGAGCTTCAGGCTCTCATGAAAAAATATGAGAGTTTGGAGCTTGAGTCAAAGGCGCAAGCATCCGAGCTCGCGACGGCCCTTGAGACTGCCAAGTCTGCCAAGGCCGAAGCCCAAAAGGCCCTCCAAGAGTTGGAGGAGATGAGGAAGATAGCAGCGGGTAAGGCATTCTTTATGCAAAGCAGAAATATAAAGGTAAACTACTTGTTACTTACCCGAATCCGGAGCTCTCCAGGGGAATTTGCAGATCTTCCCCGCAGCATATCCGACGCCGCCGCATTCTACCGAGCTGAAGAGGGCAGCTCGACGGAGAAGGTGTTCTGATCTCAGTATTCTGAGGCCGGACACCCTGTGCCCTTGAGCGACCAGCTGAAACAGCTGGTCGAGCTCCACAAGGCGGCCGAACAGGCCATGAAGGGCTTCATAGTTCGGCTGTGGCCTGGAGAGGCCCTGCCTGGGAGCTATTTCGGGCTGGTGCGGCGGCTGGTGGAGGCATGTCTGAGGCTCGAGGTCATCAAGCTCTCCGTCTGCATCGAAGGTGCCCGTCGGGCCCTTGCCCGTGCAAAGGTGCACTGGGGTAAGATGGACGGTGAGAAGCTTGTGAAGGACGGGCCGCCGCCGGGAAAGGAGCATCGCAAGCCCGAGAACTACTACAAGGATGTTCTTGCAGGTGCCCGCCTTGTGGCGGATGAATGTACCAAGGATGTGATTTTTGAATGAAGTCGCTCGTGTTTATCCTGTGCGCTGAAAACTTGTTCATATGCGCTAAGCAATGCTTATTGAATTTAAAATATTACTTTCTATGCGGCCGTTTATCAAAAAATTGAGAGATGGCTAGTCGTCGGCTTCTGCCCCCATGCCACTAGTGCTGGGGTGTTCCGGATAAACCTGAGCGCTCTTTTTCCCATAGGTGGGTCCTTCGAGGGAGGCGCTCAGCACAACGAACCAGACAATCGGACTATAATGCTTGAACACTCTCACTTACCCATAGAACTCTATAATTTTAAATTTCGGCGAAGCCCCTAGTTCGGAAGACCGAGTTCGGGGCGCTATCCACGCCTTGGCCGAACAAAGCCGGCTCCTCGCTCGAAGCGGCATAAGTCTTTAGGGACTCGAAAAACCTCTCGAACAGCGACCGGTCTCTCGCCTCATCATGACAGTCAGTTTTAGCTTTCTCCACTGAGGTGCTTAACCCAGCTGAACCGGGGCACAATCGCAGTGGTTCTCCTAGTGCTACCTTAGCCGATATAGCGGAACGTAAGGCACCAAAACATAGGAGCCGGGCAAACCCAACTATTGACCCAAATCATGATTCGGAGCCGATGCATATAGTGCTATAAGTTCGGGGTGCCGCACTTGTGAAAGTGTACGGACTTCTCACACCATAATGAGGGGTACTGAAGCCCCTGGCGTGTTTGCCGTACCATGGTGTACGGGTGCAATCATGTCATTTAATAAACATATATGTGAAAAGAGGATAATGCGAAAAATAGACAAAAAGCTATGCATTGTTTATAGAGAGGCTATTTATCAAAGACGAACGATACAAATAGTGCGATAAGCAAAAAGATATTGGACTATTTAACATGTCCTGACCAGGGGCAGGCCGCGGAATTGTATTCAAAACAGGTATACCGCTCGTAACAGAGACCACCTGGGAGTTCCATAATGCGGCATGGCTTGTCTGCCTCCCTGGATCTTGCATCGTTTGTGCGGCAGTCGAATTGCCGAACAGGTCGTCCGAAGTATGGAGTCCTGAAAGTAAGAAAAAATTAAAAAAGAATCTGGCAGCCCCTAGTATGTTTTAAGCCGTATTTTGGGTGTGCCGTTATTGTGCCCCTTCCCCTGTGCCCATGGTATTTCAAGGGCGTAGTTATGTACGCGAGGCACTGGTTTCGCTATGTTGCGAGAGCTGGGGTTGGGGCCGCATTGCTATGCTTGCTCAGAACATGCCAGGCGGTCCTGTTGTGGGTTACTCCGGGCGCGCTTGGCGGTGTCTGGCTTTTTAACGGCCGGACTAGAGAATTGCCTAAGAAGGCTACTTTGTACTTCCGCTGCGAGAGCCGCCGTGTGCTCCTCCGTACGGAGGGAGCGTTCGGTGTTTCCATTGACCGTGATTACTCCTCGAGGGCCTGGCATCTTGAGCTTGAGATATGCGTAGTGCGGCACCGCATTGAACTTTGCAAATGCGGTTCGTCCGAGCAGGGCGTGATAGCCACTGCGAAACGGGACTATATCGAAGATTAACTCTTCGCTTCGGAAATTGTCCGGGGATCCGAAGACCACGTCAATTGTTACTGAGCCTGTACAGTTGGCTTCTACACCTGGTATAACGCCTTTAAAGGTCGTTTTTGTGGGCCTAATCCTTGAGGGATCTATGCCCATTTTCCGCACTGTATCCTGGTAAAGCAGGTTCAGGCTACTGCCGCCGTCCATGAGGACTCTTGTGAGATGAAATCCGTCGATGATTGGGTCGAGAACCAATGCGGCGAAGCCGCCATGACGGATGCTAGTGGGATGGTCCCTTTGATCAAAAGTGATCGGGCAGGAGGACCATGGGTTGAACTTTTGGGCGACTGGCTCTATCGCGTATACGTCCCATAGCGCACGCTTCCGCTCCCGCTTGGGAATGTGGGTTGCGTATATCATGTTCACCGTCCGCACTTGTGGGGGAAAGCCCTTTTGTCCATTGTTGTTCGGCGGCTTGGGCTCCTCGTCGTCGCTGTGCAGCCCCTTGTCTCTGTTTTCGGCCCTTAACTTGCCTGCCTGCTTGAACACCCAACAATCCCTGTTAGTGTGATTAGCTGGCCTTTCGGGGGTGCCATGTATCTGGCACAAGCGATCGAGTATTCGGTCCAAACTGGACGGGCCCTGAGTATTCTTTTTGAATGGCTTTTTCCGCTGACCGGATTTATAGCCTTTGAATCCGGCATTGACTGCCGTGTCTTCATTGTTGTCGCTGTTAACGCGGCGTTTTTGCTTATTCCGACGTGTCCTGCCACTTTTGTCCTTGGTATCCGAATTACCAGGGTTCTTTGATAAGTTGTTACTGCGAGCTAGCCAGCTATCTTCTCCCGCGCAAAAGCGGGTCATGAGTGTCATGAGGGCTGCCATGGATTTCGGATTTTCCTGTCCCAGGTGCCGGGCAAGCCACTCATCGCGGATGTTGTGCTTGAAGGCTGCTAGGGCCTCTGCGTCCGGACAATCGACTATCTGGTTTTTCTTTGTTAGGAACCGTGTCCATAATTGTCTGGCCGATTCCTCTGGCTGCTGAATTATGTGGCTTAAGTCGTCGGCATCCGGCGGTCGCACGTAAGTGCCCTGGAAGTTGTCGAGGAATGCGGCTTCCAGGTCCTCCCAAGAACCGATTGAGTCTGCTGGCAAGCTGTTAAGCCAATGCAGGGCCGGTCCTTTAAGTTTGAGCGGGAGGTATTTGATGGCGTGTAGATCATCGCCGCGTGCCATGTGGATGTGAAGGAGATAATCCTTGATCCATACCGCCGGGTCTGTTGTGCCATCGTATGATTCGATGTTTACGGGTTTGAAACCCTCTGGGATTTTATGATCCATTACTTCATCCGTGAAGCATAGCGGGTGTGCGGCGCCTATGTACTAGGCTATATCACGACGCAGCTCGGAAGAGCTATGTCTGTTGTGTTCGGCCCGACCGGATTTGTTGTATCCGGAGTGAAGATCATCGTCACATGCCGTAGGGCGCCTGCGCGATCCGTAGATCGATCTTATTTTTCTTGCCTTATCCTCCAGTACGTCTCGCAGGTCTAGCACATTTTCCCGTGCCTTAGTTGAGCGGCATCGGGGCATGGCTTCTGTTGAGGGCCGAGAGGCCTCTCTATCGTGGCCGCGAGGTGGCCGGTCTACCATGTCGTGCGCTGGTAATGTAGGTGCTTCCTCCTCTGATCGGGGTAGCGGCCTACGCTTTGGGTAACTCTTGGAGGGGCGTTCGAGTTCATACTCTTCGGCTGCGAGGACCTCAGTCCATCTGTCAGCTAGCAAATCTTGGTCAGCTCTAAGCTATTGCTGCTTTTTCTTGAGGCTGCTTGCCGTGGCTAAAAGCCTGTGCTTGAAACGCTCTTGTTCGGCGGGGTCTGATGGTATGACGAATTCGTCGTCATCGAAGCTTGCCTCGTCTTCGGAGGGAGGCATATAGTTATCATCCTCGACCTCCCGGTCTGCCGCTCTCTCATGAGGGCTGGCTTCTCCATCTTCCTGTGCCGAATCTTGCTGGGGTGGGTGTTCTTCGGTGCTATCCGGGGTAGTATTATCTCCCGTGCCGGAATCACCGTTTTTGCTTTGGCGGGATTTAGAGAGGCGCCACTGACGCCGGTGCTTTGGCTGTTTCTTGGAGGTGTCATCCCCCGCTATTCCATCGCCATCTCCATCTTTTGGAGTATCCACCATATATATGTCATATCATGAGGTGGCCTTCCAGCACCCTACAGGTGCTGGTTCCTGTTCGTCTCCTACATCGTCGTCCATACCGTCGATGTCTTCGGAGCCAAAGTCAAGCATGTCAGTTAAATCGTCGACAGTGGCTACAAAGTGGGTGGTGGGTGGGCTTTGAACTTCTTCATCGTCCGTATCCCATCCTCGCTGACCGTAATCTGGCCAGGGCTCTCCTGATAAAGAGATAGACTTGAGAGAATTC